>NW_027423601.1:0-48159 GCF_048934315.1 Petromyzon marinus
TGAGTGAGTGTATGAGTGAGTGAGTATATGAGTGAGTATATGAGTGAGTGTATGAGTGAGTGAGTGTATGAGTGAGTGTATGAGTGAGTGTATGAGTGAGTGAGTGAGTGTGTGAGTGAGTGAGTGAGTGTGTGAGTGAGTGAGTATATGAGTGTGTGAGTGAGCGTGTGAGTGAGTGAGTGAGTATATGAGTGAGTGAGTGTATGAGTGAGTGTATGAGTGAGTGAGTGTATGAGTGAGTGTATGAGTGAGTGTATGAGTGAGTGAGTGAGTGTATGAGTGAGTGAGTGTATGAGTGAGTGAGTGTATGAGTGAGTGAGTGTATGAGTGAGTGAGTGTATGAGTGAGTGAGTGTATGAGTGAGTGAGTGAGTGTGTCAGTGAGTGTATGAGTGAGTGAATGTATGAGTGAGTATATGAGTGTATGAGTGAGTGAGTGAGTGTGTTAGTGAGTGAGTATATGAGTTAGTGAGTGAGTGAGTGTGTGAGTGAGTGAGTATATGAGTGTATGAGTGAGTGTGTCAGTGAGTGTGTGAGTATATGAGTGAGTGAGTGAGTATATGAGTGAGTGAGTGAGTGAATGAGTGAGTGAGTGAGTGTATGAGTGTGTTAGTGAGTATATGAGTGAGTGTATGAGTGAGTGAGTGTATGAGTGAGTGTATGAGTGAGTGTATGAGTGAGTGTATGAGTGAGTGAGTGTATGAGTGAGTGTGTTAGTGAGTATATGAGTGAGTGAGTGAGTGTATGAGTGAGTGAGTATATGAGTGAGTGTGTGAGTGAGTGAGTGAGTGTATGAGTGAGTGAGTATATGAGTGAGTGAGTGTATGAGTGAGTGTATGAGTGAGTGAGTGTATGAGTGAGTGTATGAGTGAGTGAGTGTATGAGTGAGTGAGTGTATGAGTGAGTGTATGAGTGAGTGTATGAGTGAGTGAGTGTATGAGTGAGTATATGAGTGAGTGAGTGTATGAGTGTGTCAGTGAGTGTATGAGTGAGTGAGTGTATGAGTGAGTGTATGAGTGAGTATATGAGTGAGTGAGTGAGTGTATGAGTGAGTGTATGAGTGAGTGTATGAGTGAGTGTATGAGTTAGTGAGTGAGTGAGTGTATGAGTGAGTGTGTTAGTGAGTGAGTATATGAGTGAGTGAGTGTATGAGTGTATGAGTGAGTGTATGAGTGAGTGAGTGTATGAGTGAGTGAGTGAGTGTATGAGTGAGTGTATGAGTGAGTGAGTGTATGAGTGAGTGAGTATATGAGTGAGTGTATGAGTGAGTATATGAGTGAGTGAGTGTATGAGTGTATGAGTGAGTGTATGAGTGAGTGAGTGTATGAGTGAGTGAGTGTGTTAGTGAGTGTATGAGTGTATGAGTGAGTGTATGAGTGAGTGTATGAGTGAGTGTATGAGTGAGTGTGTTAGTGAGTGAGTTAGTGAATGAGTGAGTGTGTTAGTGAGTGTGTTAGTGAGTGAGTGTGTTAGTGAGTGTATGAGTGAGTGTATGAGTGAGTGAGTGAGTGTATGAGTGAGTGTATGAGTGAGTGTATGAGTGAGTGTATGAGTGAGTGAGTGAGTGTATGAGTGAGTGAGTGAGTGTATGAGTGAGTGTATGAGTGAGTGTGTCAGTGAGTGTATGAGTGAGTGTGTCAGTGAGTGTATGAGTGAGTGAGTGTATGAGTGAGTGTGTCAGTGAGTGTATGAGTGAGTGAGTGTATGAGTGAGTGTGTCAGTGAGTGTATGAGTGAGTGAGTGTGTTAGTGAGTGTGTTAGTGAGTGAGTGTATGAGTGAGTGTATGAGTTAGTGTGTTAGTGAGTGTGTTAGTGAGTGTGTTAGTGAGTGAGTGTATGAGTGAGTGTATGAGTGAGTGTATGAGTGAGTGAGTGAGTGTATGAGTGAGTGTATAAGTGAGTGTGTTAGTGAGTGTGTTAGTGTATGAGTGTGTTAGTGAGTGAGTGAGTGTATGAGTGTATGAGTGAGTGTATGACTGAGTGTATGAGTGTGTTAGTGAGTGAGTGTATGAGTGAGTGTATGAGTGAGTGAGTGAGTGTATGAGTGAGTGAGTGTGTGAGTGAGTGTATGAGTGAGTGAGTGAGTGTGTTAGTGAGTGAGTGAGTGTGTTAGTGAGTGAGTGAGTGTGTGAGTGAGTGTGTTAGTGAGTGTGTTAGTGAGTGTGTTAGTGAGTGAGTATATGAGTGAGTGAGTGAGTCACCCCGTGCAGGCTGAGCGTGTTATGGAAGCTGCCTCCTCATCAGCGGAGATTCTGCACCAAGTGCCAGCTGCTTCTCCTCCCCACCGAGTGGGAACAGCACCGCCACGGTGAGGGGGAAACACTTCACCGTCACTTCACCACCACTTCACCATCACTTCACCAACACTTCACCACCACTTCACCACCACTTCACCGTCACTTCACCACCACTTCACCGTCACTTCACCAGCACTTCACCACCACTTCACCAACACTTCACCGCCACTTCACCGTCACTTCACCACCACTTCACCACCACTTCACCAACACTTCACCACCACTTCACCGCCACTTCACCGTCACTTCACCAACACTTCACCACCACTTCATCATCACTTCACCACCACTTCACCGTCACTTCACCGTCACTTCACCACCACTTCACCGTCACTTCACCGCCACTTCACCACCACTTCACCGTCACTTCACCACCACTTCACCACCACTTCACCAACACTTCACCACCACTTCACCACCACTTCACCACCACTTCACCACCACTTCACCAACACTTCACCAACACTTCACCAACACTTCACCACCACTTCACCACTTCACCACCACTTCACCACCACTTCACCACCACTTCACCACCACTTCACCACCACTTCACCACCACTTCACCACCACTTCACCACCACTTCACCACCACTTCACCATCACTTCACCACCACTTCACCGTCACTTCACCGCCACTTCACCACCACTTCACCATCACTTCACCACCACTTCACCGTCACTTCACCGTCACTTCACCACCACTTCACCATCACTTCACCACCACTTCACCACCACTTCACCACCACTTCACCATCACTTCACCACCACTTCACCGTCACTTCACCGCCACTTCACCACCACTTCACCGTCACTTCACCGTCACTTCACCGCCACTTCACCGTCACTTCACCAACACTTCACCACCACTTCACCAGCACTTCACCACCACTTCACCATCACTTCACCACCACTTCACCACCACTTCACCACCACTTCACCACCACTTCACCAACACTTCACCACCACTTCACCACCACTTCACCAACACTTCACCACCACTTCACCACCACTTCACCACCACTTCACCACCACTTCACCAACACTTCACCAACACTTCACCAACACTTCACCACCACTTCACCACCACTTCACCACCACTTCACCACCACTTCACCACCACTTCACCACCACTTCACCATCACTTCACCACCACTTCACCACCACTTCACCGTCACTTCACCATCACTTCACCGTCACTTCACCACCACTTCACCATCACTTCACCACCACTTCACCGTCACTTCACCGTCACTTCACCACCACTTCACCACCACTTCACCATCACTTCACTATCACTTCACCATCACTTCACCAACACTTCACCATCACTTCACCATCACTTCACCGTCACTTCACCATCACTTCACCGTCACTTCACCAACACTTCACCAGCACTTCACCACCACTTCAACACTTCACCATCACTTCACCACCACTTTACCACTTCACCACCACTTCACCACCACTTCACCACCACTTCACCATCACTTCACCGCCACTTCACCGTCACTTCACCACCACTTCACCACCACTTCACCACCACTTCACCGTCACTTCACCGTCACTTCACCAACACTTCACCAGCACTTCACCACCACTTCACCATCACTTCACCAACACTTCACCATCACTTCACCATCACTTCACCATCACTTCACCACCACTTCACCATCACTTCACCATCACTTCACCGTCACTTCACCACCACTTCACCACCACTTCACCGCCACTTCACCACCACTTCACCGCCACTTCACCGTCACTTCACCGTCACTTCACCGTCACTTCACCACCACTTCACCACCACTTCACCACCACTTCACCACCACTTCACCGCCACTTCACCATCACTTCACCGTCACTTCACCACCACTTCACCGTCACTTCACCACCACTTCACCGTCACTTCACCATCACTTCACCGTCACTTCACCGTCACTTCACCACCACTTCACCGTCACTTCACCACCACTTCACCATCACTTCACCGTCACTTCACCGTCACTTCACCACCACTTCACCACCACTTCACCGCCACTTCACCAACACTTCACCATCACTTCACCACCACTTCACCACCACTTCACCAACACTTCACCACCACTTCACCACCACTTCACCACCACTTCACCACCACTTCACCACCACTTCACCAACACTTCACCACCACTTCACCACTTCACCGCCACTTTACCACCACTTCACTTCACCACTTCACCACCACTTCACCACCACTTCACAATCACTTCACCACTTCACCGTCACTTCACCACCACTTCACCACCACTTCACCACCACTTCACCATCACTTCACCAGCACTTCACCGTCACTTCACCACCACTTCACCGTCACTTCACCACCACTTCACCATCACTTCACCGTCACTTCACCACCACTTCACCACCACTTCACCGCCACTTCACCACCACTTCACCGTCACTTCACCGTCACTTCACCAACACTTCACCACCACTTCACCATCACTTCACCGGCACTTCACCGTCACTTCACCACCACTTCACCGTCACTTCACCACCACTTCACCACCACTTCACCGCCACTTCACCGCCACTTCACCGCCACTTCACCGTCACTTCACCATCACTTCACCACCACTTCACCGCCACTTTACCACCACTTCACTTCACCACTTCACCACCACTTCACCACCACTTCACAATCACTTCACCACTTCACCGTCACTTCACCACCACTTCACCACCACTTCACCACCACTTCACCATCACTTCACCAGCACTTCACCGTCACTTCACCACCACTTCACCGTCACTTCACCACCACTTCACCATCACTTCACCGTCACTTCACCACCACTTCACCACCACTTCACCGCCACTTCACCACCACTTCACCGTCACTTCACCGTCACTTCACCAACACTTCACCACCACTTCACCATCACTTCACCGGCACTTCACCGTCACTTCACCACCACTTCACCGTCACTTCACCACCACTTCACCACCACTTCACCGCCACTTCACCGCCACTTCACCGCCACTTCACCGTCACTTCACCATCACTTCACCACCACTTCACCACTTCACCACCACTTCACCACCACTTTACCACCACTTCACCACTTCACCATCACTTCACCACCACTTCACTGCCACTTCACCACCACTTCACCACTTCACCATCACTTCACCACCACTTCACCGCCACTTCACCACCACTTTACCACTTCACCACCACTTCACCACCACTTCACCACCACTTCACCACCACTTCACCACCACTTCACCACCACTTCACCATCACTTCACCACCACTTCACCACCACTTCACCACCACTTCACCACCACTTCACCACTTCACCACCACTTTACCATCACTTCACCACTTCACCACCACTTCACCACCACTTCACCACCACTTCACCGCCACTTCACCACTTCACCGCCACTTCACCGCCACTTCACCACCACTTCACCACCACTTTACCACCACTTCACTTCACCACTTCACCACCACTTCACCACCACTTCACCACCACTTCACCATCACTTCACCACCACTTCACCGCCACTTCACCACTTCACCGCCACTTCACCGCCACTTCACCACCACTTCACCACCACTTCACCACCACTTCACCACCTCTTCACCGCCACTTCACCACTTCACCACCACTTCACCGCCACTTTACCACCACTTCACCACCACTTCACCATCACCTCACCACCACTTCACCACCACTTCACCACCACTTCACCACTTCACCACCACTTCACCACCACTTCACCATCACTTCACCGCCACTTCACCACCACTTTACCACCACTTCACCACCACTTCACCACTTCACCACCACTTCACCACCACTTCACCACTTCACCATCACTTCACCGCCACTTCACCGCCACTTCACCACCACTTTACCACCACTTCACCACTTCACCACCACTTCACCTCCACTTCACCACTTCACCACCACTTCACCACCACTTCACCACCACTTCACCGCCACTTCACCGCCACTTCACCGTCACTTCACCATCACTTCACCGCCACTTCACCACCACTTCACCGTCACTTCACCACCACTTCACCATCACTTCACCACCACTTCACCAACACTTCACCACCACTTCACCACCACTTCACCACCACTTCACCACCACTTCACCATCTCTTCACCACCACTTCACCACCACTTCACCATCACTTCACCATCACTTCACCACCACTTCACCGTCACTTCACCGCCACTTCACCACCACTTCACCACCACTTCACCACCACTTCACCACCACTTCACCGCCACTTCACCGTCACTTCACCATCACTTCACCGCCACTTCACCGTCACTTCACCATCACTTCACCACCACTTCACCACCACTTCACCACCACTTCACCACCACTTCACCACCACTTCACCACCACATCACCACCACTTCACCACCACTTCACCACCACTTCACCACCACTTCACCGCCACTTCACCACCACTTCACCGCCACTTCACCACCACTTCACCACCACTTCACCAACACTTCACCACTTCACCACCACTTCACCACCACTTCACCACCACTTCACCACCACTTCACCGCCACTTCACCGCCACTTCACCATCACTTCACCACCACTTCACCATCACTTCACCGTCACTTCACCATCACTTTACCACCACTTCACCGCCACTTCACCACCACTTCACCGTCACTTCACCACCACTTCACCACCACTTCACCACCACTTCACTGTCACTTCACCACCACTTCACCACTTCACCACCACTTCACCACCACTTCACCGTCACTTCACCACTTCACCGCCACTTCACCACCACTTCACCACCACTTCACCACCACTTCACCACCACTTCACCACCACTTCACCGTCACTTCACCGCCACTTCACCGCCACTTCACCGCCACTTCACCGTCACTTCACCACCACTTCACCACCACTTCACCACCACTTCACCGCCACTTCACCACTTCACCACCACTTCACCACTTCACCACCACTTCACCACCACTTCACCACCACTTCACCATCACTTCACCACCACTTCACCACCACATCACCACCACTTCACCACCACTTCACCGCAACACCACCACTTCACCACCACTTCACCACCACTTCACCACCACTTCACCGCCACTTCACCATCACTTCACCACCACTTCACCACCACTTCACCACCACTTCACCGCCACACCACCACTTCACCACCACTTCACCACCACTTCACCGCCACTTCACCACCACTTCACCACCACTTCACCATCACTTCACCATCACTTCACCACCACTTCACCATCACTTCACCACCACTTCACCACCACTTCACCACCACTTTACCGCCACTTCACCACCACTTCACCATCACTTCACCACCACTTCACCACCACTTCACCGCCACTTCACCGCCACTTCACCACCACTTCAACGCCACTTCACCACCACTTCACCACCACTTCACCGCCACTTCACCCCACTTCACCGTCACTTCACCGTCACTTCACCGCCACTTCACCACCACTTCACCACCACTTCACCACCACTTCACCGCCACTTCACCACCACTTCACCGCAACTTCACCACCACTTCACCGCCACTTCACCACCACTTCACCGCCACTTCACCACCACTTCACCGTCACTTCACCCCACTTCACCGTCACTTCACCATCACTTCACCGCCACTTCACCACCACTTCACCACCACTTCACCGTCACTTCACCACCACTTCACCACCACTTCACCACCACTTCACCACTTCACCACCATTTCACCATCACTTCACCACTTCACCACCACTTCACCACCACTTCACCACCACTTCACCACTTCACCACCACCTCACCACCACTTCACCATCACTTCACCACCACTTCACCACCACTTCACCACCACTTCACCATCACTTCACCACCACTTCACCACCACTTCACCACCACTTCACCGTCACTTCACCACCACTTAACCACCACTTCACCACTTCACCACCACTTCACCGCCACTTCACCGCCACTTCACCACTTCACCACCACTTCACCACCACTTCACCGCCACTTCACCACCACTTCACCACTTCACCACCACTTCACCGCCACTTCACCACCACTTCACCACCACTTCACCACTTCACCACTTCACCACCACTTCACCACTTCACCACTTCACCACCACTTTACCACCACTTCACCACTTCACCACCACTTCACCACCACTTCACCGCCACTTCACCACCACTTTACCACTTCACCACCACTTCACCGCCACTTCACCACCACTTTACCATCACTTCACCACTTCACCACCACTTCACCGCCACTTCACCACTTCACCGCCACTTCACCGCCACTTCACCACTTCACCACCACTTCACCATCACTTCACCACCACTTCACCACTTCACCACCACTTCACCACCACTTCACCACTTCACCACCACTTCACCACCACTTCACCACCACTTCACCACCACTTCACCACTTCACCACCACTTCACCGCCACTTCACCACCACTTCACCACCACTTCACCGTCACTTCACCATCACTTCACCACCACTTCACCACTTCACCACCACTTCACCGTCACTTCACCATCACTTTACCACCACTTCACCACCACTTCACCGCCACTTTACCACCACTTCACCACCACTTCACTCCCACTTCACCACCACTTCACCATCACCTCACCACCACTTCACCACCACTTCACCACCACTTCACCACTTCACCACCACTTCACCACCACTTCACCACCACTTCACCGCCACTTCACCACCACTTCACCACTTCACCACTTCACCACCACTTTACCACCACTTCACCACTTCACCACCACTTTACCACCACTTCACCACTTCACCACTTCACCACTTCACCACCACTTCACCACTTCACCACCACTTCACCACCACTTCACCACTTCACCGCCACTTCACCGCCACTTCACCGCCACTTCACTGTCACTTCACCATCACTTCACCGCCACTTCACCACCACTTTACCACCACTTCACCACCACTTTACCACCACTTCACCACTTCACCATCACTTCACCACCACTTCACTGCCACTTCACCACCACTTCACCACTTCACCATCACTTCACCACCACTTCACCGCCACTTCACCACCACTTTACCACTTCACCACCACTTCACCACCACTTCACCACCACTTCACCATCACTTCACCACCACTTCACCACCACTTCACCACCACTTCACTACCACTTCACCACTTCACCACCACTTCACCACCACTTCACCACCACTTCACCACCACTTCACCGCCACTTCACCACCACTTTACCACCACTTCACCACTTCACCACTTCACCACCACTTTACCACCACTTCACCACTTCACCACCACTTTACCACCACTTCACCACTTCACCACTTCACCACTTCACCACCACTTCACCACTTCACCACTTCACCACCACTTCACCACTTCACCACCACTTCACCATCACTTCACCGCCACTTCACCGCCACTTCACCGCCACTTCACCGTCACTTCACCATCACTTCACCGCCACTTCACCACCACTTTACCACCACTTCACCACTTCACCACCACTTTACCACCACTTCACCACTTCACCATCACTTCACCACCACTTCACCGCCACTTCACCAACACTTTACCACTTCACCACCACTTCACCACCACTTCACCACCACTTCACCATCACTTCACCACCACTTCACCGCCACTTCACCACCACTTTACCATCACTTCACCACTTCACCACCACTTCACCACCACTTTACCATCACTTCGCCACTTCACCGCCACTTCACCATCACTTCATCACTTCACCGCCATCTCACCGCCACTTCACCACTTCACCACCACTTCACCGCCACTTCACCATCACTTCACCACTTCACCACCACTTCACCGTCACTTCACCATCACTTCACCACCACTTCACCACCACTTCACCACCACTTCACCGCCACTTCACCACCACTTCACCATCACTTCACCACCACTTCACCACTTCACCACCACTTCACCACCACTTCACCACCACTTCACCACCACTTCACCGCCACTTCACCACTTCACCACCACTTCACCGTCACTTCACCATCACTTTACCACCACATCACCATCACTTCATCACTTCACCGCCACTTCACCACCACTTCACCGCCACTTTACCACCACTTCACGACCACTTTACCACCACTTCACCGTCACTTCACCATCACTTTACCACCACTTCACCATCACTTCATCACTTCACCGCCACTTCACCACCACTTTACCACCACTTCACCACTTCACCACCACTTCACCACCACTTCACCACCACTTCACCACCACTTCACCGCCACTTCACCACTTCACCGCCACTTCACCGCCACTTCACCACCACTTTACCACCACTTCACCACCACTTCACCATCACCTCACCACCACTTCACCATCACTTCACCACCACTTCACCACTTCACCACCACTTCACCACCACTTCACCACTTCACCATCACTTCACCGCCACTTCACCATCACTTTACCACCACTTCACCATCACTTCACCACTTCACCACCACTTCACCATCACTTCACCACCACTTCACCACTTCACCACCACTTCACCATCACTTCACCACCACTTCACCGCCACTTCACCGCCACTTCACCGTCACTTCACCATCACTTCACCGCCACTTCACCACCACTTTACCACCACTTCACCACCACTTTACCACCACTTCACCACTTCACCATCACTTCACCACCACTTCACTGCCACTTCACCACCACTTCACCACTTCACCATCACTTCACCACCACTTCACCACCACTTTACCACCACTTCACCACTTCACCATCACTTCACCACCACTTCACCACCACTTCACCACCACTTCACCATCACTTCACCACCACTTCACCGCCACTTCACCACCACTTTACCATCACTTCACCACTTCACCACCACTTCACCACCACTTCACCACCACTTTACCATCACTTCACCACTTCACCGCCACTTCACCGCCACTTCACCATCACTTCATCACTTCACCGCCACTTCACCGCCACTTCACCACTTCACCGCCACTTCACCGCCACTTCACCACCACTTCACCGCCACTTCACCGTCACTTCACCGTCACTTCACCATCACTTCACCACCACTTCACCACCACTTCACCGTCACTTCACCATCACTTCACCGCCACTTCACCACCACTTTACCACCACTTCACCACTTCACCATCACTTCACCACCACTTCACCGCCACTTCACCACCACTTTACCACTTCACCACCACTTCACCACCACTTCACCACCACTTCACCATCACTTCACCACCACTTCACCGCCACTTCACCACCACTTTACCATCACTTCACCACTTCACCGCCACTTCACCGCCACTTCACCATCACTTCATCACTTCACCGCCACTTCACCGCCACTTCACCACTTCACCACCACTTCACCGCCACTTCACCACTTCACCACCACTTCACCGCCACTTCACCACCACTTCACCACCACTTCACCGTCACTTCACCATCACTTCACCACCACTTCACCACTTCACCACCACTTCACCGTCACTTCACCATCACTTTACCACCACTTCACCATCACTTCATCACTTCACCGCCACTTCACCACCACTTCACCGCCACTTTACCACCACTTCACCACCACTTCACCACTTCACCACCACTTCACCACCACTTCACCGTCACTTCACCATCACTTCACCACTTCACCACCACTTCACCGTCACTTCACCATCACTTTACCACCACTTCACCATCACTTCATCACTTCACCGCCACTTCACCACCACTTCACTCCCACTTCACCACCACTTCACCATCACCTCACCACCACTTCACCACCACTTCACCACCACTTCACCACTTCACCACCACTTTACCACCACTTCACCACTTCACCACCACTTTACCACCACTTCACCACTTCACCACCACTTTACCACCACTTCACCACTTCACCACCACTTTACCACCACTTCACCACTTCACCACCACTTCACCACTTCACCACCACTTCACCACCACTTCACCACTTCACCACCACTTCACCATCACTTCACCGCCACTTCACCGCCACTTCACCGCCACTTCACCGTCACTTCACCATCACTTCACCGCCACTTCACCACCACTTTACCACCACTTCACCACTTCACCACCACTTTACCACCACTTCACCACTTCACCATCACTTCACCACCACTTCACTGCCACTTCACCACCACTTCACCACTTCACCATCACTTCACCACCACTTCACCGCCACTTCACCACCACTTTACCACTTCACCACCACTTCACCACCACTTCACCACCACTTCACCACCACTTTACCATCACTTCACCACTTCACCGCCACTTCACCGCCACTTCACCATCACTTCATCACTTCACCACCACTTCACCGCCACTTCACCACTTCACCACCACTTCACCGCCACTTCACCACCACTTCACCACCACTTCACCGTCACTTCACCATCACTTCACCACCACTTCACCACTTCACCACCACTTCACCGTCACTTCACCATCACTTTACCACCACATCACCATCACTTCATCACTTCACCGCCACTTCACCACCACTTCACCGCCACTTTACCACCACTTCACCACTTTACCACCACTTCACCGTCACTTCACCATCACTTCACCACCACTTCACCACTTCACCACCACTTCACCGTCACTTCACCATCACTTTACCACCACTTCACCATCACTTCACCGCCACTTCACCACCACTTTACCACCACTTCACCACTTCACCACCACTTTACCACCACTTCACCACCACTTCACCACCACTTCACCACTTCACCACCACTTCACCATCACTTCACCACCACTTCACCGCCACTTCACCGCCACTTCACCGTCACTTCACCATCACTTCACCGCCACTTCACCACCACTTTACCACCACTTCACCACTTCACCACCACTTTACCACCACTTCACCACTTCACCATCACTTCACCACCACTTCACTGCCACTTCACCACCACTTCACCACTTCACCATCACTTCACCACCACTTCACCGCCACTTCACCACCACTTTACCACTTCACCACCACTTCACCACCACTTCACCACCACTTCACCATCACTTCACCACCACTTCACCATCACTTCACCACCACTTCACCGCCACTTCACCACCACTTTACCATCACTTCACCACTTCACCACCACTTCACCACCACTTTACCATCACTTCACCACTTCACCGCCACTTCACCACCACTTCACCATCACTTCACCACCACTTCACCATCACTTCACCACCACTTCACCGCCACTTCACCACCACTTTACCATCACTTCACCACTTCACCACCACTTCACCGCCACTTCACCACCACTTCACCGCCACTTCACCACCACTTCACCACCACTTCACCGCCACTTCACCACTTCACCACCACTTCACCGCCACTTCACCACCACTTCACCACCACTTCACCGTCACTTCACCACCACTTCACCACCACTTCACCACCACTTCACCATCACTTCACCACCACTTCACCGCCACTTCACCACCACTTCACCGTCACTTCACCATCACTTTACCACCACTTCACCATCACTTCATCACTTCACCGCCACTTCACCACCACTTCACCATCACTTCATCACTTCACCGCCACTTCACCACCACTTTACCACCACTTCACCGTCACTTCACCATCACTTCACCACCACTTCACCACTTCACCACCACTTCACCATCACTTCACCATCACTTTACCACCACTTCACCATCACTTCATCACTTCACCGCCACTTCACCACCACTTCACCACCACTTCACCACTTCACCACCACTTCACCATCACTTCACCACCACTTCACCGCCACTTCACCGCCACTTCACCGTCACTTCACCATCACTTCACCGCCACTTCACCACCACTTTACCACCACTTCACCACTTCACCACCACTTTACCACCACTTCACCACTTCACCACCACTTCACCACCACTTCACCACCTCTTCACCGCCACTTCACCACTTCACCGCCACTTCACCACTTCACCGCCACTTCACCACCACTTCACCGCCACTTTACCACCACTTCACCACCACTTCACCATCACCTCACCACCACTTCACCACCACTTCACCACTTCACCACCACTTCACCACCACTTCACCACTTCACCACCTCTTCACCGCCACTTCACCGCCACTTCACCACCACTTCACCACTTCACCGTCACTTCACCACTTCACCACCACTTCACCACCACTTCACAATCACTTCACCACTTCACCGTCACTTCACCACCACTTCACCACCACTTCACCACCACTTCACCATCACTTCATCACTTCATCACTTCACCACCACTTCACCGCCACTTCACCACTTCACCACCTCTTCACCGCCACTTCACCACTTCACCACCACTTCACCGCCACTTCACCACCACTTCACCACTTCACCATCACTTCACCACCACTTCACCACCACTTCACCACTTCACCACTTCACCACCACTTCACCGCCACTTCACCATCACTTCATCACTTCACCGCCACTTCACCGCCACTTCACCACCACTTCACCGCCACTTCACCACCACTTCACCACCACTTCACCGCCACTTCACCATCACTTCATCACTTCACCGCCACTTCACCGCCACTTCACCACCACTTCACCGCCACTTCACCACCACTTCACCACCACTTCACCGCCACTTCACCATCACTTCATCACTTCACCGCCACTTCACCGCCACTTCACCGCCACTTCACCACTTCACCACCACTTCACCACCACTTCACCACCACTTCACCACCACTTCACCGTCACTTCACCATCACTTCACCACCACTTCACCACTTCACCACCACTTCACCGTCACTTCACCATCACTTTACCACCACTTCACCATCACTTCATCACTTCACCGCCACTTCACCACCACTTCACCGCCACTTTACCACCACTTCACCACTTCACCACCACTTCACCATCACTTCACCACCACTTCACCGCCACTTCACCGCCACTTCACCGTCACTTCACCATCACTTCACCGCCACTTCACCACCACTTTACCACCACTTCACCACTTCACCACCACTTTACCACCACTTCACCACTTCACCATCACTTCACCACCACTTCACTGCCACTTCACCACCACTTCACCACTTCACCATCACTTCACCACCACTTCACCGCCACTTCACCACCACTTTACCACTTCACCACCACTTCACCACCACTTCACCACCACTTCACCATCACTTCACCACCACTTCACCATCACTTCACCACCACTTCACCGCCACTTCACCACCACTTTACCATCACTTCACCACTTCACCACCACTTCACCACCACTTCACCACCACTTTACCATCACTTCACCACTTCACCGCCACTTCACCGCCACTTCACCATCACTTCACCACCACTTCACCACCACTTCACCACCACTTTACCATCACTTCATCACTTCACCGCCACTTCACCGCCACTTCACCACTTCACCGCCACTTCACCACCACTTCACCATCACTTCACCGCCACTTCACCACCACTTCACCGCCACTTCACCACCACTTCACCACCACTTCACCACCACTTCACCACCACTTCACCATCACTTCACCACCACTTCACCGCCACTTCACCACCACTTCACCGCCACTTCACCACTTCACCACCACTTCACCGCCACTTCACCACCACTTCACCACCACTTCACCGTCACTTCACCACCACTTCACCACCACTTCACCACCACTTCACCATCACTTCACCACCACTTCACCGCCACTTCACCACCACTTCACCGTCACTTCACCATCACTTTACCACCACTTCACCATCACTTCATCACTTCACCGCCACTTCACCACCACTTCACCACCACTTTACCACCACTTCACCGTCACTTCACCATCACTTCACCACCACTTCACCACTTCACCACCACTTCACCGTCACTTCACCATCACTTTACCACCACTTCACCATCACTTCATCACTTCACCGCCACTTCACCACCACTTCACCACCACTTCACCACTTCACCACCACTTCACCATCACTTCACCACCACTTCACCGCCACTTCACCGCCACTTCACCGTCACTTCACCATCACTTCACCGCCACTTCACCACCACTTTACCACCACTTCACCACTTCACCACCACTTTACCACCACTTCACCACTTCACCACCACTTCACCACCACTTCACCACTTCACCACCACTTCACCACCTCTTCACCGCCACTTCACCACTTCACCGCCACTTCACCACTTCACCGCCACTTCACCACCACTTCACCGCCACTTTACCACCACTTCACCACCACTTCACCATCACCTCACCACCACTTCACCACCACTTCACCACTTCACCACCACTTCACCACCACTTCACCACTTCACCACCACTTCACCGCCACTTCACCACTTCACCACCTCTTCACCGCCACTTCACCGCCACTTCACCACCACTTCACCACTTCACCGTCACTTCACCACCACTTCACCACCACTTCACCACCACTTCACCATCACTTCACCAGCACTTCACCGTCACTTCACCACCACTTCACCGCCACTTCACCACTTCACCACCTCTTCACCGCCACTTCACCACTTCACCACCACTTCACCGCCACTTCACCACCACTTCACCGCCACTTCACCACCACTTCACCACTTCACCATCACTTCACCACCACTTCACCACCACTTCACCACTTCACCACTTCACCACCACTTCACCACCACTTCACCGCCACTTCACCATCACTTCACCACTTCACCGCCACTTCACCACCACTTCACCGCCACTTCACCATCACTTCATCACTTCACCGCCACTTCACCGCCACTTCACCATCACTTTACCACCACTTCACCACCACTTCACCACCACTTCACCGCCACTTCACCACTTCACCACCACTTCACCACCACTTCACCACCACTTCACCACCACTTCACCGTCACTTCACCATCACTTCACCACCACTTCACCACTTCACCACCACTTCACCGTCACTTCACCATCACTTTACCACCACTTCACCATCACTTCATCACTTCACCGCCACTTCACCACCACTTCACCGCCACTTCACCACCACTTCACCACCACTTCACCACCACTTCACCACCACTTTACCACCACTTCACCACTTCACCACCACTTCACCACTTCACCACCACTTCACCACCACTTCACCATCACTTCACCGCCACTTCACCACCACTTCACCACCACTTCACCACTTCACCGCCACTTCACCACCACTTCACCACCACTTCACCACCACTTCACCATCACTTCACCACCACTTCACCACCACTTCACCACCACTTCACCGCCACTTCACCACTTCACCACCACTTCACCACCACTTCACCACCACTTCACCACTTCACCGCCACTTCACCGTCACTTCACCACCACTTCACCACCACTTCACCACCACTTCACCACCACTTCACCAACACTTCACCACCACTTCACCACCACTTCACCGCCACTTCACCGCCACTTCACCACCACTTCACCATCACTTCACCACCACTTCACCATCACTTCACCACCACTTCACCACCACTTCACTGTCACTTCACCACTTCACCACCACTTCACCATCACTTCACCGTCACTTCACCACCACTTCACCACCACTTCACCGTCACTTCACCACTTCACCACCACTTCACCGCCACTTCACCGCCACTTCACCACCACTTCACCGCCACTTCACCATCACTTCACCACCACTTCACCACCACTTCACCGCCACTTCACCACTTCACCACCACTTCACCACCACTTCACCACTTCACCGCCACTTCACCATCACTTCACCACCACTTCACCACCACTTCACCGCCACTTCACCACTTCACCACCACTTCACCATCACTTCATCACTTCACCGCCACTTCACCGCCACTTCACCATCACTTCACCACCACTTCACCACCACTTCACCGCCACTTCACCACTTCACCACCACTTCACCACCACTTCACCACCACTTCACCACCACTTCACCACCACTTCACCACTTCACCACCACTTCACCACCACTTCACCACTTCACCGTCACTTCACCATCACTTCACCACCACTTCACCACTTCACCACCACTTCACCGTCACTTCACCATCACTTTACCACCACTTCACCATCACTTCATCACTTCACCGCCACTTCACCACCACTTCACCGCCACTTCACCACCACTTCACCACCACTTCACCGTCACTTCACCATCACTTCACCACCACTTCACCACTTCACCGCCACTTCACCACCACTTTACCACCACTTCACCACTTCACCACCACTTCACCACTTCACCACCACTTCACCACCACTTCACCATCACTTCACCGCCACTTCACCACCACTTCACCACCACTTCACCACTTCACCGCCACTTCACCACCACTTCACCACCACTTCACCACCACTTCACCATCACTTCACCACCACTTCACCACCACTTCACCACCACTTCACCACCACTTCACCACCACTTCACCACCACTTCACCGCCACTTCACCACCACTTCACCATCACTTCACCACCACTTCACCATCACTTCACCACCACTTCACCACTTCACCGTCACTTCACCGTCACTTCACCATCACTTCACCACCACTTCACCACCACTTCACCGCCACTTCACCATCACTTCACCATCACTTCACCATCACTTCACCACCACTTCACCACCACTTCACCACCACTTCACCATCACTTCACCACCACTTCACCACCACTTCACCGTCACTTCACCACTTCACCACCACTTCACCGCCACTTCACCGCCACTTCACCGCCACTTCACCGCCACTTCACCACCACTTCACCACCACTTCACCATCACTTCACCACCACTTCACCACTTCACCGCCACTTCACCGCCACTTCACCATCACTTCACCACCACTTCACCACCACTTCACCGCCACTTCACCACTTCACCACCACTTCACCACTTCACCACCACTTCACCATCACTTCACCACCACTTCACCGCCACTTCACCACTTCACCACCACTTCACCACCACTTCACCGCCACTTCACCACTTCACCACCACTTCACCACCACTTTACCATCACTTCACCACCACTTCACCGTCACTTCACCACCACTTCACCGTCACTTCACCACCACTTCACCGCCACTTTACCGCCACTTCACCGCCACTTCACCGCCACTTCACCACCACTTCACCACCACTTCACCGCCACTTCACCACCACTTCACCACCACTTCACCGTCACTTCACCATCACTTCACCACCACTTCACCACTTCACCGCCACTTCACCACCACTTTACCACCACTTCACCACTTCACCACCACTTCACCACTTCACCACCACTTCACCACCACTTCACCATCACTTCACCGCCACTTCACCACCACTTCACCACCACTTCACCACTTCACCACCACTTCACCACCACTTCACCGCCACTTCACCACCACTTCACCACCACTTCACCACCACTTCACCACCACTTCACCACCACTTCACCACCACTTCACCACCACTTCACCACCACTTCACCACCACTTCACCGCCACTTCACCACCACTTCACCATCACTTCACCACCACTTCACCATCACTTCACCACCACTTCACCACTTCACCGTCACTTCACCATCACTTCACCACCACTTCACCACTTCACCACCACTTCACCGCCACTTCACCATCACTTCACCATCACTTCACCATCACTTCACCATCACTTCACCACCACTTCACCACCACTTCACCACCACTTCACCATCACTTCACCATCACTTCACCACCACTTCACCATCACTTCACCACCACTTCACCACTTCACCGCCACTTCACCGCCACTTCACCATCACTTCACCACCACTTCACCACCACTTCACCGCCACTTCACCACTTCACCACCACTTCACCACCACTTCACCACTTCACCGCCACTTCACCATCACTTCACCACCACTTCACCACCACTTCACCGCCACTTCACCACTTCACCACCACTTCACCACCACTTCACCGCCACTTCACCACTTCACCACCACTTCACCACCACTTTACCATCACTTCACCACCACTTCACCGTCACTTCACCACCACTTCACCATCACTTCACCACCACTTCACCATCACTTCACCACCACTTCACCACTTCACCGTCACTTCACCATCACTTCACCACCACTTCACCACTTCACCACCACTTCACCGCCACTTCACCATCACTTCACCATCACTTCACCATCACTTCACCATCACTTCACCACCACTTCACCACCACTTCACCACCACTTCACCATCACTTCACCACCACTTCACCACCACTTCACCGTCACTTCACCACTTCACCACCACTTCACCGCCACTTCACCGCCACTTCACCGCCACTTCACCGCCACTTCACCACCACTTCACCACCACTTCACCACCACTTCACCACCACTTCACCACCACTTCACCACCACTTCACCACCACTTCACCGCCACTTCACCACCACTTCACCACTTCACCGCCACTTCACCGCCACTTCACCACCACTTCACCGCCACTTCATCACTTCACCACCACTTCACCACCACTTCACCGCCACTTCACCACTTCACCACCACTTCACCACCACTTCACCACTTCACCGCCACTTCACCATCACTTCACCACCACTTCACCACCACTTCACCGCCACTTCACCACTTCACCACCACTTCACCACCACTTCACCGCCACTTCACCACTTCACCACCACTTCACCACCACTTTACCATCACTTCACCACCACTTCACCGTCACTTCACCACCACTTCACCGTCACTTCACCACCACTTCACCGCCACTTTACCGCCACTTCACCGCCACTTCACCGCCACTTCACCATCACTTCACCACCACTTCACCGCCACTTCACCGCCACTTCACCGTCACTTCACCATCACTTCACCGCCACTTCACCACCACTTTACCACCACTTCACCACTTCACCACCACTTTACCACCACTTCACCACTTCACCATCACTTCACCACCACTTCACTGCCACTTCACCACCACTTCACCACTTCACCATCACTTCACCACCACTTCACCGCCACTTCACCACCACTTTACCACTTCACCACCACTTCACCACCACTTCACCACCACTTCACCATCACTTCACCACCACTTCACCATCACTTCACCACCACTTCACCGCCACTTCACCACCACTTTACCATCACTTCACCACTTCACCACCACTTCACCACCACTTCACCACCACTTTACCATCACTTCACCACTTCACCGCCACTTCACCACCACTTCACCATCACTTCACCACCACTTCACCATCACTTCACCACCACTTCACCGCCACTTCACCACCACTTTACCATCACTTCACCACTTCACCACCACTTCACCGCCACTTCACCACCACTTCACCGCCACTTCACCACCACTTCACCACCACTTCACCGCCACTTCACCACTTCACCACCACTTCACCGCCACTTCACCACCACTTCACCACCACTTCACCGTCACTTCACCACCACTTCACCACCACTTCACCACCACTTCACCATCACTTCACCACCACTTCACCGCCACTTCACCACCACTTCACCGTCACTTCACCATCACTTTACCACCACTTCACCATCACTTCATCACTTCACCGCCACTTCACCACCACTTCACCATCACTTCATCACTTCACCGCCACTTCACCACCACTTTACCACCACTTCACCGTCACTTCACCATCACTTCACCACCACTTCACCACTTCACCACCACTTCACCATCACTTCACCATCACTTTACCACCACTTCACCATCACTTCATCACTTCACCGCCACTTCACCACCACTTCACCACCACTTCACCACTTCACCACCACTTCACCATCACTTCACCACCACTTCACCGCCACTTCACCGCCACTTCACCGTCACTTCACCATCACTTCACCGCCACTTCACCACCACTTTACCACCACTTCACCACTTCACCACCACTTTACCACCACTTCACCACTTCACCACCACTTCACCACCACTTCACCACCTCTTCACCGCCACTTCACCACTTCACCGCCACTTCACCACTTCACCGCCACTTCACCACCACTTCACCGCCACTTTACCACCACTTCACCACCACTTCACCATCACCTCACCACCACTTCACCACCACTTCACCACTTCACCACCACTTCACCACCACTTCACCACTTCACCACCTCTTCACCGCCACTTCACCGCCACTTCACCACCACTTCACCACTTCACCGTCACTTCACCACTTCACCACCACTTCACCACCACTTCACAATCACTTCACCACTTCACCGTCACTTCACCACCACTTCACCACCACTTCACCACCACTTCACCATCACTTCATCACTTCATCACTTCACCACCACTTCACCGCCACTTCACCACTTCACCACCTCTTCACCGCCACTTCACCACTTCACCACCACTTCACCGCCACTTCACCACCACTTCACCACTTCACCATCACTTCACCACCACTTCACCACCACTTCACCACTTCACCACTTCACCACCACTTCACCACCACTTCACCGCCACTTCACCATCACTTCATCACTTCACCGCCACTTCACCGCCACTTCACCACCACTTCACCGCCACTTCACCACCACTTCACCACCACTTCACCACCACTTCACCATCACTTCATCACTTCACCGCCACTTCACCGCCACTTCACCACCACTTCACCGCCACTTCACCACCACTTCACCACCACTTCACCGCCACTTCACCATCACTTCATCACTTCACCGCCACTTCACCGCCACTTCACCGCCACTTCACCACTTCACCACCACTTCACCACCACTTCACCGCCACTTCACCACTTCACCACCACTTCACCACCACTTCACCACCACTTCACCACCACTTCACCGTCACTTCACCATCACTTCACCACCACTTCACCACTTCACCACCACTTCACCGTCACTTCACCATCACTTTACCACCACTTCACCATCACTTCATCACTTCACCGCCACTTCACCACCACTTCACCGCCACTTTACCACCACTTCACCACTTCACCACCACTTCACCATCACTTCACCACCACTTCACCGCCACTTCACCGCCACTTCACCGTCACTTCACCATCACTTCACCGCCACTTCACCACCACTTTACCACCACTTCACCACTTCACCACCACTTTACCACCACTTCACCACTTCACCATCACTTCACCACCACTTCACTGCCACTTCACCACCACTTCACCACTTCACCATCACTTCACCACCACTTCACCGCCACTTCACCACCACTTTACCACTTCACCACCACTTCACCACCACTTCACCACCACTTCACCATCACTTCACCACCACTTCACCATCACTTCACCACCACTTCACCGCCACTTCACCACCACTTTACCATCACTTCACCACTTCACCACCACTTCACCACCACTTCACCACCACTTTACCATCACTTCACCACTTCACCGCCACTTCACCGCCACTTCACCATCACTTCACCACCACTTCACCACCACTTCACCACCACTTTACCATCACTTCATCACTTCACCGCCACTTCACCGCCACTTCACCACTTCACCGCCACTTCACCACCACTTCACCATCACTTCACCGCCACTTCACCACCACTTCACCGCCACTTCACCACCACTTCACCACCACTTCACCACCACTTCACCACCACTTCACCATCACTTCACCACCACTTCACCGCCACTTCACCACCACTTCACCGCCACTTCACCACTTCACCACCACTTCACCGCCACTTCACCACCACTTCACCACCACTTCACCGTCACTTCACCACCATTTCACCACCACTTCACCACCACTTCACCATCACTTCACCACCACTTCACCGCCACTTCACCACCACTTCACCGTCACTTCACCATCACTTTACCACCACTTCACCATCACTTCATCACTTCACCGCCACTTCACCACCACTTCACCACCACTTTACCACCACTTCACCGTCACTTCACCATCACTTCACCACCACTTCACCACTTCACCACCACTTCACCGTCACTTCACCATCACTTTACCACCACTTCACCATCACTTCATCACTTCACCGCCACTTCACCACCACTTCACCACCACTTCACCACTTCACCACCACTTCACCATCACTTCACCACCACTTCACCGCCACTTCACCGCCACTTCACCGTCACTTCACCATCACTTCACCGCCACTTCACCACCACTTTACCACCACTTCACCACTTCACCACCACTTTACCACCACTTCACCACTTCACCACCACTTCACCACCACTTCACCACTTCACCACCACTTCACCACCTCTTCACCGCCACTTCACCACTTCACCGCCACTTCACCACTTCACCGCCACTTCACCACCACTTCACCGCCACTTTACCACCACTTCACCACCACTTCACCATCACCTCACCACCACTTCACCACCACTTCACCACTTCACCACCACTTCACCACCACTTCACCACTTCACCACCACTTCACCGCCACTTCACCACTTCACCACCTCTTCACCGCCACTTCACCGCCACTTCACCACCACTTCACCACTTCACCGTCACTTCACCACCACTTCACCACCACTTCACCACCACTTCACCATCACTTCACCAGCACTTCACCGTCACTTCACCACCACTTCACCGCCACTTCACCACTTCACCACCTCTTCACCGCCACTTCACCACTTCACCACCACTTCACCGCCACTTCACCACCACTTCACCACTTCACCATCACTTCACCACCACTTCACCACCACTTCACCACTTCACCACTTCACCACCACTTCACCACCACTTCACCGCCACTTCACCATCACTTCACCACTTCACCGCCACTTCACCACCACTTCACCGCCACTTCACCATCACTTCATCACTTCACCGCCACTTCACCGCCACTTCACCATCACTTTACCACCACTTCACCACCACTTCACCACCACTTCACCGCCACTTCACCACTTCACCACCACTTCACCACCACTTCACCACCACTTCACCACCACTTCACCACCACTTCACCGTCACTTCACCATCACTTCACCACCACTTCACCACTTCACCACCACTTCACCGTCACTTCACCATCACTTTACCACCACTTCACCATCACTTCATCACTTCACCGCCACTTCACCACCACTTCACCGCCACTTCACCACCACTTCACCACCACTTCACCACCACTTCACCACCACTTTACCACCACTTCACCACTTCACCACCACTTCACCACTTCACCACCACTTCACCACCACTTCACCATCACTTCACCGCCACTTCACCACCACTTCACCACCACTTCACCACTTCACCGCCACTTCACCACCACTTCACCACCACTTCACCACCACTTCACCATCACTTCACCACCACTTCACCACCACTTCACCACCACTTCACCGCCACTTCACCACTTCACCACCACTTCACCACCACTTCACCACCACTTCACCACCACTTCACCACTTCACCGCCACTTCACCGTCACTTCACCACCACTTCACCACCACTTCACCACCACTTCACCACCACTTCACCAACACTTCACCACCACTTCACCACCACTTCACCGCCACTTCACCGCCACTTCACCACCACTTCACCATCACTTCACCACCACTTCACCATCACTTCACCACCACTTCACCACCACTTCACTGTCACTTCACCACTTCACCACCACTTCACCATCACTTCACCGTCACTTCACCACCACTTCACCACCACTTCACCGTCACTTCACCACTTCACCACCACTTCACCGCCACTTCACCGCCACTTCACCACCACTTCACCGCCACTTCACCATCACTTCACCACCACTTCACCACCACTTCACCGCCACTTCACCACTTCACCACCACTTCACCACCACTTCACCACTTCACCGTCACTTCACCATCACTTCACCACCACTTCACCACTTCACCACCACTTCACCACCACTTCACCATCACTTCACCATCACTTCACCACCACTTCACCACCACTTCACCATCACTTCACCACCACTTCACCACCACTTCACCATCACTTCACCACCACTTCACCACCACTTCACCATCACTTCACCACCACTTCACCATCACTTCACCACCACTTCACCACCACTTCACCGTCACTTCACCACTTCACCACCACTTCACCGCCACTTCACCGCCACTTCACCACCACTTCACCACCACTTCACCATCACTTCACCACCACTTCACCACTTCACCGCCACTTCACCGCCACTTCACCACCACTTCACCACCACTTCACCATCACTTCACCACCACTTCACCACTTCACCACCACTTCACCACCACTTCACCACTTCACCGCCACTTCACCATCACTTCACCACCACTTCACCACCACTTCACCGCCACTTCACCACTTCACCACCACTTCACCATCACTTCATCACTTCACCGCCACTTCACCGCCACTTCACCATCACTTCACCACCACTTCACCACCACTTCACCGCCACTTCACCACTTCACCACCACTTCACCACCACTTCACCACCACTTCACCACCACTTCACCACCACTTCACCACTTCACCACCACTTCACCACCACTTCACCACTTCACCGTCACTTCACCATCACTTCACCACCACTTCACCACTTCACCACCACTTCACCGTCACTTCACCATCACTTTACCACCACTTCACCATCACTTCATCACTTCACCGCCACTTCACCACCACTTCACCGCCACTTCACCACCACTTCACCACCACTTCACCGTCACTTCACCATCACTTCACCACCACTTCACCACTTCACCGCCACTTCACCACCACTTTACCACCACTTCACCACTTCACCACCACTTCACCACTTCACCACCACTTCACCACCACTTCACCATCACTTCACCGCCACTTCACCACCACTTCACCACCACTTCACCACTTCACCGCCACTTCACCACCACTTCACCACCACTTCACCACCACTTCACCATCACTTCACCACCACTTCACCACCACTTCACCACCACTTCACCACCACTTCACCACCACTTCACCACCACTTCACCACCACTTCACCGCCACTTCACCACCACTTCACCATCACTTCACCACCACTTCACCATCACTTCACCACCACTTCACCACTTCACCGTCACTTCACCGTCACTTCACCATCACTTCACCACCACTTCACCACCACTTCACCGCCACTTCACCATCACTTCACCATCACTTCACCATCACTTCACCATCACTTCACCACCACTTCACCACCACTTCACCACCACTTCACCATCACTTCACCACCACTTCACCACCACTTCACCGTCACTTCACCACTTCACCACCACTTCACCGCCACTTCACCGCCACTTCACCGCCACTTCACCGCCACTTCACCACCACTTCACCACCACTTCACCATCACTTCACCACCACTTCACCACTTCACCGCCACTTCACCGCCACTTCACCATCACTTCACCACCACTTCACCACCACTTCACCGCCACTTCACCACTTCACCACCACTTCACCACTTCACCACCACTTCACCATCACTTCACCACCACTTCACCGCCACTTCACCACTTCACCACCACTTCACCACCACTTCACCGCCACTTCACCACTTCACCACCACTTCACCACCACTTTACCATCACTTCACCACCACTTCACCGTCACTTCACCACCACTTCACCGTCACTTCACCACCACTTCACCGCCACTTTACCGCCACTTCACCGCCACTTCACCGCCACTTCACCACCACTTCACCACCACTTCACCGCCACTTCACCACCACTTCACCACCACTTCACCGTCACTTCACCATCACTTCACCACCACTTCACCACTTCACCGCCACTTCACCACCACTTTACCACCACTTCACCACTTCACCACCACTTCACCACTTCACCACCACTTCACCACCACTTCACCGCCACTTCACCACCACTTCACCGCCACTTCACCACCACTTCACCATCACTTCACCGCCACTTCACCACCACTTCACCACCACTTCACCACTTCACCACCACTTCACCACCACTTCACCGCCACTTCACCACCACTTCACCACCACTTCACCACCACTTCACCACCACTTCACCACCACTTCACCACCACTTCACCACCACTTCACCACCACTTCACCACCACTTCACCGCCACTTCACCACCACTTCACCATCACTTCACCACCACTTCACCATCACTTCACCACCACTTCACCACTTCACCGTCACTTCACCATCACTTCACCACCACTTCACCACTTCACCACCACTTCACCGCCACTTCACCATCACTTCACCATCACTTCACCATCACTTCACCATCACTTCACCACCACTTCACCACCACTTCACCACCACTTCACCACTTCACCACCACTTCACCGCCACTTCACCATCACTTCACCATCACTTCACCATCACTTCACCATCACTTCACCACCACTTCACCATCACTTCACCACCACTTCACCACCACTTCACCGCCACTTCACCACTTCACCACCACTTCACCACCACTTCACCGCCACTTCACCACTTCACCACCACTTCACCACCACTTTACCATCACTTCACCACCACTTCACCGTCACTTCACCACCACTTCACCATCACTTCACCACCACTTCACCATCACTTCACCACCACTTCACCACTTCACCGTCACTTCACCATCACTTCACCACCACTTCACCACTTCACCACCACTTCACCGCCACTTCACCATCACTTCACCATCACTTCACCATCACTTCACCATCACTTCACCACCACTTCACCACCACTTCACCACCACTTCACCATCACTTCACCACCACTTCACCACCACTTCACCGTCACTTCACCACTTCACCACCACTTCACCGCCACTTCACCGCCACTTCACCGCCACTTCACCGCCACTTCACCACCACTTCACCACCACTTCACCACCACTTCACCACCACTTCACCACCACTTCACCACCACTTCACCACCACTTCACCGCCACTTCACCACCACTTCACCACTTCACCGCCACTTCACCGCCACTTCACCACCACTTCACCGCCACTTCATCACTTCACCACCACTTCACCACCACTTCACCACCACTTCACCGCCACTTCACCACTTCACCACCACTTCACCACCACTTCACCACTTCACCGCCACTTCACCATCACTTCACCACCACTTCACCACCACTTCACCGCCACTTCACCACTTCACCACCACTTCACCACCACTTCACCGCCACTTCACCACTTCACCACCACTTCACCACCACTTTACCATCACTTCACCACCACTTCACCGTCACTTCACCACCACTTCACCGTCACTTCACCACCACTTCACCGCCACTTCACCACCACTTCACCGCCACTTCACCACTTCACCACCACTTCACCACCACTTTACCATCACTTCACCACCACTTCACCACCACTTCACCGCCACTTCACCGCCACTTCACCGCCACTTCACCATCACTTCACCATCACTTCACCACCACTTCATCATCACTTCACCGCCACTTCACCGCCACTTCACCACCACTTCACCACCACTTCACCGCCACTTCACCATCACTTCACCATCACTTCACCACCACTTCATCATCACTTCACCGCCACTTCACCGCCACTTCACCACCACTTCACCACTTCACCGCCACTTCACCACCACTTCACCACCACTTCACCACCACTTCACCACCACTTCACCACCACTTCACCACCACTTCACCACCACTTCACCACCACTTCACCATCACTTCACCACCACTTCACCGTCACTTCACCACCACTTCACCATCACTTCACCACCACTTCACCATCACTTCACCACCACTTCACCACTTCACCGTCACTTCACCATCACTTCACCACCACTTCACCACTTCACCACCACTTCACCGCCACTTCACCATCACTTCACCATCACTTCACCATCACTTCACCATCACTTCACCACCACTTCACCACCACTTCACCACCACTTCACCATCACTTCACCACCACTTCACCACCACTTCACCGTCACTTCACCACTTCACCACCACTTCACCGCCACTTCACCGCCACTTCACCGCCACTTCACCGCCACTTCACCACCACTTCACCACCACTTCACCACCACTTCACCACCACTTCACCACCACTTCACCACCACTTCACCACCACTTCACCACCACTTCACCGCCACTTCACCACCACTTCACCACTTCACCGCCACTTCACCGCCACTTCACCACTTCACCACCACTTCACCACCACTTCACCACCACTTCACCGCCACTTCACCACTTCACCACCACTTCACCGCCACTTCATCACTTCACCACCACTTCACCACCACTTCACCACCACTTCACCGCCACTTCACCACTTCACCACCACTTCACCACCACTTCACCACTTCACCGCCACTTCACCATCACTTCACCACCACTTCACCACCACTTCACCGCCACTTCACCACTTCACCACCACTTCACCACCACTTCACCGCCACTTCACCACTTCACCACCACTTCACCACCACTTTACCATCACTTCACCACCACTTCACCGTCACTTCACCACCACTTCACCGTCACTTCACCACCACTTCACCGCCACTTCACCACCACTTCACCGCCACTTCACCACTTCACCATCACTTCACCACCACTTCACCACTTCACCACCACTTCACCACCACTTTACCATCACTTCACCACCACTTCACCACCACTTCACCACCACTTCACCGCCACTTCACCGCCACTTCACCGCCACTTCACCACCACTTCACCACCACTTCACCACCACTTCACCGCCACTTCACCACTTCACCACCACTTCACCACCACTTTACCATCACTTCACCACCACTTCACCACCACTTCACCACCACTTCACCGCCACTTCACCGCCACTTCACCGCCACTTCACCATCACTTCACCATCACTTCACCACCACTTCATCATCACTTCACCACCACTTCACCACCACTTCACCGCCACTTCACCACCACTTCACCACCACTTCACCACCACTTCACCATCACTTCACCACCACTTCACCACCACTTCACCGTCACTTCACCACTTCACCACCACTTCACCGCCACTTCACCGCCACTTCACCGCCACTTCACCGCCACTTCACCACCACTTCACCACCACTTCACCACCACTTCACCACCACTTCACCACCACTTCACCACCACTTCACCACCACTTCACCGCCACTTCACCACCACTTCACCACTTCACCGCCACTTCACCGCCACTTCACCACCACTTCACCGCCACTTCACCACTTCACCACCACTTCACCGCCACTTCACCACTTCACCACCACTTCACCACTTCACCACCACTTCACCACCACTTCACCACCACTTCACCGCCACTTCACCACTTCACCACCACTTCACCGCCACTTCATCACTTCACCACCACTTCACCACCACTTCACCACCACTTCACCGCCACTTCACCACTTCACCATCACTTTACCACCACTTCACCAACACTTCACCACCACTTCACCACCACTTCACCACTTCACCGCCACTTCACCATCACTTCACCACCACTTCACCACCACTTCACCGCCACTTCACCACTTCACCACCACTTCACCACCACTTCACCGCCACTTCACCACTTCACCACCACTTCACCACCACTTTACCATCACTTCACCACCACTTCACCGTCACTTCACCACCACTTCACCGTCACTTCACCACCACTTCACCGCCACTTCACCACCACTTCACCGCCACTTCACCACTTCACCATCACTTCACCACCACTTCACCACTTCACCACCACTTCACCACCACTTTACCATCACTTCACCACCACTTCACCACCACTTCACCACCACTTCACCGCCACTTCACCGCCACTTCACCGCCACTTCACCACCACTTCACCACCACTTCACCACCACTTCACCGCCACTTCACCACTTCACCACCACTTCACCACCACTTTACCATCACTTCACCACCACTTCACCACCACTTCACCACCACTTCACCGCCACTTCACCGCCACTTCACCGCCACTTCACCATCACTTCACCATCACTTCACCACCACTTCATCATCACTTCACCACCACTTCACCACCATTTCACCACCACTTCACCGTCACTTCACCATCACTTCACCACCACTTCACCGCCACTTCACCACCACTTCACCGCCACTTCACCACCACTTCACCACCACTTCACCACCACTTCACCACCACTTCACCACCACTTCACCACCACTTCACCATCACTTCACCACCACTTCATCATCACTTCACCGCCACTTCACCGCCACTTCACCGCCACTTCTCTCACTTCTGCAGGCTCCGTGAGTCCTCAGCAGCGGCAGCAACAACAACAACAACACCAACAACAACCACATCAACAACAACAACAACATCAACAACAACAACATCAACAACATCAACAACAACAACATCAACAACATCAACAACAACATCAACAACAACAGCTAAAACAACAACAACAACAACATCAACAACAACACCAACAACATCAGCTACAACAACAACATCAACAACAACAGCTACAACAACATCAACAACAACATCAACAACAACAGCTACAACAACATCAACAACAACAGCAACAACACCAACATCAACAACATCAGCTACAACAACAACATCAACAACAACAGCTAAAACAACAACAACAACAACAACATCAACAACAACAACATCAACAACAACATCAACAACAACAACAACATCAACAACAACATCAACAACATCATCAACAGCAACAACATCAACAACAACAGCTACAACAACAACAACATCAACAACAACACCAACAACATCAACAACAACAGCTACAACAACAACAACAGCTACAGCAGCGGTCGCGAGCAGGAGGAGTGGTGGGTGTTGCGGTGAGCGACGGAGCGGTGGGTGGAGGAGCGGTGGGTGGAGCGGTGGGTGGAGGAGCGGTGGGTGGAGCGGTGGGTGGAGGAGCGGTGGGTGGAGCGGTGGGTGGAGGAGCGGTGGGTGGAGCGGTGGGTGGAGGAGCGGTGGACGACAGAGCGGTGAGCGACATAGTGGGAGGAGTGGTGGGTGTTGCGGTGAGCGACGGAGCAGCGGGAGGAGGAGCGGTGGGTGGAGTGGTGGGTGGTGGAGCGGTGGGTGGAGGAGCGGTGGGTGGAGGAGCGGTGGGTGGAGGAGCGGTGGGTGGAGGAGCGGTGGGTGGAGGAGTGGTGGGTGTTGCGGTGAGCACGTCCCTGCTGCTGTTCCCCAGCCGCTTGCTCCGTGCAAGCCTGAGCTCCACCGGCCAGGCCCAGTTCCTGTTCAGCGGCCGCACCGCCGAGTTCCTAGCCAGAGCCGCGGCACAGCCGGCAGGGACGGAGCGAACGCTGTGCCTGGGGACGCCACGGTGAGGTCCCAGCTCACCAGCTCGCTCACCAGCTCACTCACCAACTCACCAACTCACTCACTCACCAGCCCACTCACTCACCAACTCACTCACCTGCTCACCAACTCACCCACTCGCTCACCAACTCACCAACTCGCTCACCAGCTCACCAACTCGCTCACCAGCTCACTAACTAACTCACTCACCAGCCCGCTCACTCACCAACTCACTCACCTGCTCACCAACTCACCCACTCGCTCACCAACTCACCAACTCGCTCACCAGCTCACCAACTCGCTCACCAGCTCACCTGCTCACCAACTCACTCACTCACCAGCCCACTCACTCACCAACTCATTCACCAACTCACCAACTCACCCACTCGCTCACCAACTCACCAACTCGCTCACCAGCTCGCTCACCAGCTCACCTGCTCACCAACTCACTCACTCACCAGCCCACTCACTCACCAAGTCATTCACCAACTCACCAACTCACCCACTCGCTCACCAACTCACCAACTCGCTCACCAGCTCACCAACTCGCTCACCAGCTCACCTGCTCACCAACTCACTCACTCACCAGCCCACTCACTCACCAACTCATTCACCAACTCACCAACTCACCCACTCGCTCACCAACTCACCAACTCGCTCACCAGCTCACCAACTCGCTCACCAGCTCACCTGCTCACCAACTCACTCACTCACCAGCCCGCTCACTCACCAACTCACTCACCTGCTCACCAACTCACCAACTCACTCACTCACCAGCCCACTCACTCACCAACTCACTCACCTGCTCACCAACTCACTCACTCACCAGCCCACTCACTCACCAACTCACTCACCTGCTCACCAACTCACTCACTCACCAGCCCACTCACTCACCAACTCACTCACCTGCTCACCAACTCACTCACCTACTCACCAACTCACTCACCAACCCACTCACTCACCTACTCACCAACTCACTCACTCACCAACTCACTCACCAGCCCACTCACTCACCAACTCACTCACCTGCTCACCAACTCACTCACCTACTCACCAACTCACTCACCAACCCACTCACTCACCTACTCACCAACTCACTCACTCACCAACTCACTCACCAGCCCACTCACTCACCAACTCACTCACCTGCTCACCAACTCACTCACCTACTCACCAACTCACTCACCAACCCACTCACTCACCTACTCACCAACTCACTCACTCACCAACTCACTCACCAGCCCACTCACTCACCAACTCACTCACCTGCTCACCAACTCACTTACTCACCAACTCACTCACCAGCCCACTCACTCACCAACTCACTCACCTGCTCACCAACTCACTCACCTACTCACCAACTCACTCACCAACCCACTCACTCACCTACTCACCAACTCACTCACTCACCTACTCAACAACTCACTCACCTACTCACCAACTCACTCACCTACTCACCAACTCACTCACCTGCTCAACAACCCACTCACTCACCAACTCACTCACTCACCTGCTCACCAACCCACTCACTCACCTGCTCACCAGCTCACTCACCAACCCACTCACTCACCTGCTCACCAACCTACTCACTCACTCACCTGCTCACCAACCCACTCACTCACCTACTCACCAACTCACTCACTCACCTACTCAACAACTCACTCACCTACTCACCAACTCACTCACCTACTCACCAACTCACTCACCTGCTCAATAACCCACTCACTCACCAACTCACTCACTCACTCACCTGCTCACCAACCCACTCACTCACCTGCTCACCAGCTCACTCACCAACCCACTCACTCACCTGCTCACCAACCCACTCACTCACTCACCTGCTCACCAACCCACTCACTCACTCACCTGCTCACCAACTCACTCACTCACCTGCTCACTCACTCACCTGCTCACCAACTCACTCACTCACCTGCTCACCAACTCACCCACTCACTCACCTGCTCACCAGCTCACCCACTCACTCACCTGCTCACCAACTCACCCACTCACTCACCTGCTCACCAACCCACTCACTCACCTGATGACCTTACTGATGTTGCTGATGATGTTGCTGATGATGATGTTGCTGATGATGATGTTGCTGATGATGATGATGTTGCTGATGCTGATGTTGCTGATAATGATGTTGCTGATGATGATGTTGTTACTGATGATGTTGCTGATGATGATGTTGCTGATGATGATGTTGTTACTGATGATGTTGCTGATGATGATGTTGCTGATGATGATGATGTTGCTTATGATGATGTTGCTTATGATGATGATGTTGCTGATGATGATGTTGCTGATGATGATGTTGCTGAAGATGATGATGTTGATGATGATGTTACGGATGATGATGTTGATGATGATGTTGCTGATGATGATGTTGCTGATGATGATGTTGCTGATGATGATGGTGATGATATTGCTGATGATGATGTTGCTGATGTTGCTGATGATGTTGCTGCTGATGATGTTGCTGATGATGATGATAATGGTGATGTTGCTGATGATGATGTTGCTGATGATGATGTTGCTGATGATGCTGATGATGTTGCTGATGACGATGTTGATGTTGCTGATGATGATGTTGCTGAAGATGATGATGATGTTGCTGCAGATGATGATGATGATGTTGCTGATGGTGATGGTGATGATGTTGCTGATGATGTTGCTGATGTTGCTGATGATGATGTTGCTGATGATGATGTTGATGATGATGTTGCTGATGATGATGTTGCGGATGATGATGATGTTGCTGATGATGATGATGTTGCTGATGATGATGATGTTGCTGATGATGATGATGTTGCTGATGATGATGTTGCTGATGTTGATGTTGCTGATGATGATGCTGCTGCTGATGATGATGTTGCTGATGATGTTGCTGATGATGATGATGTTGCTGATGATGATGTTGCTGATGATGTTGCTGATGATGATGCTGATGATGTTGCTGCTGATGATGATGTTGCTGATGATGATGATGCTGATGATGATGATGTTGCTGATGATGACGTTACTGATGTTGCTGATGATGTTGATGATGTTGCTGATGATGATGCTGATGATGATGATGTTGCTGCTGATGATGATGTTGCTGAAGATGATGATGATGTTGCTGAAGATGATGATGATGTTGCTGATGATGATGATGATGTTGCTGATGATGATGATGATGATGTTGCTGCTGCTGATGATGTTGCTGATGATGATGTTGCTGATGATGATGATGTTGCTGATGATGATGATGTTGCTGATGATGATGTTGCTGATGATGATGTTGCTGATGATGATGATGTTGCTGCTGATGATGATGTTGCTGATGATGTTGCTGATGATGATGATGTTGCTGATGATGTTGCTGATGATGATGATGATGTTGCTGATGATGATGTTGCTGATGATGATGTTGATGATGATGTTGATGATGATGTTGCTGATGATGATGATGTTGCTGATGATGATGTTGATGATGATGATGTTGATGATGATGATGATGTTGCTGATGACGTTACTGCTGTTGCTGATGATGATGATGTTGCTGATGATGATGTTGCTGATGATGATGTTGCTGAAGATGATGATGATGTTGCTGAAGATGATGAAGTTGATGTTGCTGATGATGATGATAATGGTGATGTTGCTGATGATGATGTTGCTACTGATGATGTTGCTGATGATGATGATGTTGCTGATGATGATGTTGCTGATGATGATGTTGCTGATGATGATGATGTTGCTGCTGATGATGATGATGTTGCTGATGATGATGCTGATGATGATGATGTTGCTGATGATGTTGATGTTGCTGATGATGATGTTGCTGAAGATGATGTTGCTGATGATGATGTTGCTGATGATGATGATGTTGCTGATGATGATGATGTTGCTGATGATGATGATGTTGCTGATGGTGATGTTGCTGCTGATGATGATGTTGCTGATGATGATGATGTTGCTGATGATGATGATGCTGCTGATGATGATGACGTTACTGATGATGATGATGTTGCTGATGATGATGTTGCTGATGATGATGTTGCTGATGATGATGTTGCTGATGATGTTGCTGATGATGATGTTGCTGATGATGATGATGCTGATGATGATGCTGATGATGATGTTGCTGATGATGATGTTGATGATGATGTTGCTGATGATGTTGCTGCTGCTGATGATGATGATAATGTTGCTGATGATGATGCTGATGATGATGTTGCTGATGATGATGTTGCTGATGATGATGATGTTGCTGATGATGATGTTGATGATGATGTTGCTGATGATGATGATGTTGCTGATGATGATGATGATGTTGCTGATGATGATGTTGCTGATGATGATGTTGCTGATGATGTTGCTGATGATGATGTTGCTGATGATGTTGCTGATGATGATGCTGATGATGTTGCTGATGATGATGCTGATGATGATGTTGCTGATGATGATGATGATGATGTTGCTGATGATGATGATGATGTTGCTGATGATGATGTTGCTGATGATGTTGCTGCTGCTGATGTTGCTGATGATGATGTTGCTGATGATGATGATGATGTTGTTGATGTTGATGATGATGTTGCTGATGATGATGACGTTACTGATGATGATGATGGTGATGATGATGTTGATGTTGTTGATGTTGCTGATGATGATGATGATGTTGCTGATGATGATGATGTTGCTGATGATGATGTTGCTGATGTTGTTGATGTTGTTCAGACTTCATGAGGAGTTTCAGGCGATGATCCGCAGAGGGGTTGGGCCAATTCGTCACAGCCTCCTGCTGGACATCGATCCTAGGTTAGTACCATCACCATGACTACCATCACCATGACTACCATCACCATCACTACCATGACTACCATCACCATGACTACCATCACCATGACTACCATCACTACCATCACCATGACTACCATCACCATGACTATCATCACCATGACTACCATCACCATGACTACCATCACCATGACTACCATCACCATGACTACCATCACTACCATCACCATCATCACCATCACCATGACTACCATCACCATGACTACCTTCACTACCATGACTACCATCACCATGACTACCATCACTACCATGACCACCATCACCATGACTACCATCACCATGACTACCATCACTACCATCGCCATGACTACCATCGCCATGACTACCATCACCATCACTACCATCCCCATGACTACCACAACCATCACAACCACCACCATCACCACCATCACGACCACTACCACCATCACCACCATCACTACCACCATCACCACCATCACCACCACCATCATCACCATCACTACCATCACTACCACCATCACTACCATCACCACCATCACCACCACGATCACCACCACCACCATCACCACCACCATCAGCACCATCACTACCATCACTACCACCATCACCACCATCACTACCATCACTACCACCATCACTACCATGACTACCATCACCACCATCACCACCACGATCACCACCACCACCATCACCACCATCACCACCATCACCACCATCACCATCATCACCATCACCACCATCACCACCATCACTACCACCATCACCACCATCACCACCATCACTACCACCACCATCACCACCATCACCACCATCACCATCACCACCATCACCACTACCATCACCACCATCACCATCACTACCACCACCATCACCACCATCACCACTACCATCACCACCATCACCATCACTTCCATCATCACCATCACTGCCATCATCACCATCATCACTACTACCACCATCACCACCATCACTACCAGCACGATCACCACCACCATCATCACCACCATCACCATCATCACCATCACCACCATCAACACCACCATCACCATCACCACCATCACCACCATCACTACCACCACCATCACCACCATCACCATCACCACCATCACCACTACCATCACCACCATCACCATCACTTCCATCATCACCATCACTACCATCATCACCATCATCACTACTACCACCATCACCATCATCACCATCATCACCACCACCACCATCACCACCATCACCATCACCACCACCACCATCACCACCATCACCACCATCACCACCACCACCACCACCATCACCACCATCACCACCATCACCATCATCACCACCACCACCACCATCACCACCATCACCACCACCATCACCACCACCACCATCACCACCACCATCACCACCATCACCACCACCACCACCATCACCATCACCACCATCACCATCACCACCATCACCACCACCACCATCACCACCACCATCACCACCATCACCATCACCACCATCACCACCATCACCATCACCACCACCATCACCACCACCACCATCACCAGCATCACCACCATCACCATCACCACCATCACCACCACCACCATCACCATCACCACCACCATCACCACCACAATCACTACCACCATCACCACCATCACCACCATCACCACCACCATCACCACCATCACCACCATCACCATCACCACCATCACCATCACCACCACCACCATCACCACCACCATCACCACCATCACCACCACCACCATCACCACCACCACCATCACCATCACCACCACCATCACCACCACCACCATCACCATCACCACCACCATCACCACCATCACCATCACCACCATCACCACCACCACCATCACCACCACCATCACCATCACCACCATCACCATCACCACCATCACCACCACCATCACCACCACCATCACCACCACCACCATCACCACCACCATCCACCACCATCACCACCACCACCACCATCACCACCACCACCATCACCACCATCACCACCACCACCACCACCATCACCACCATCACCATCACCACCATCACCATCACCACCACCACCACCATCACCACACCACCACCTCCATCACCACCATCACCACCACCACCACCATCACCACCACCATCACCACCACCACCATCACCACCATCACCACCACCACCACTATCACCACCACCACCATCACCACCACCATCACCATCACCACCACCATCACCACCATCACCACCACCACCATCACCACCACCACCATCACCACCACCACCATCACCATCACCACCATCACCACCACCACCACCACCATCACCACCATCACCACCACCATCACCACCACCACCATCACTACCACCACCGCCACCACCATCACTACCACCATCACCACCATCACCACCACCATCACCACCATCACCACCACCATCACCACCACCACCACCATCACCACCACCATCACCACCATCACCACCACCACCACCACCATCACCACCATCACCACCACCACCACCATCACCACCATCACCATCACCACCACCATCACCACCATCACCATCACCACCATCACCACCACCATCACCACCATCACCATCACCACCATCACCATCACCACCACCACCATCACCATCACCACCACCATCACCATCACCACCACCATCACCACCATCACCATCACCACCATCACCACCATCACCATCACCACCACCACCATCACCATCACCACCACCATCACCACCACCATCACCAGCATCACCACCATCACCATCACCACCATCACCACCACCACCATCACCATCACCACCACCATCACCACCACCATCACTACCACCATCACCACCATCATCACCACCATCACCACCATCACCACCACCATCACCACCACCACCACCATCACCACCACCATCCACCACCATCACCACCACCACCATCACCACCACCACCATCACCACCATCACCATCACCACCACCATCACCACCATCACCATCACCACCACCACCACCATCACCACCACCACCATCACCACCACCATCACCACCATCACCATCACCACCATCACCACCACCATCACCACCACCATCACCACCACCACCATCACCAGCATCACCACCATCACCACCATCACCATCACCTCCACCATCACCACCACCACCATCACCAGCATCACCACCATCACCACCATCACCATCACCACCACCACCACCACCATCACCACCACCACCATCACCACCACCACCATCACCACCATCACCACCACCACCATCACCACCACCACCATCACCACCATCACCACCACCACCACCACCATCACCACCACCACCATCACCACCACCTCCATCACCACCATCACCATCACCACCATCACCATCACCACCATCACCACCACCATCACCACCATCACCACCACCACCATCACCACCATCCACCATCACCACCATCACCATCACCACCATCACCACCACCACCATCACCACCACCATCAACCACCATCACCATCACCACCATCACCACCATCACCATCACCACCACCATCACCACCACCACCATCACCAGCATCACCACCATCACCATCACCACCATCACCACCACCACCATCACCATCACCACCACCATCACCACCACAATCACTACCACCATCACCACCATCACCACCATCACCACCACCATCACCACCATCACCACCATCACCATCACCACCATCACCACCACCATCACCACCACCACCATCACCACCACCATCACCACCATCACCACCACCACCATCCACCACCACCACCATCACCATCACCACCACCATCACCACCATCACCATCACCACCACCATCACCACCATCACCATCACCACCATCACCACCACCACCATCACCACCATCACCACCACCATCACCATCACCACCATCACCATCACCACCATCACCACCACCATCACCACCACCATCACCACCACCACCATCACCAGCATCATCACCATCACCACCACCATCACCACCACCACCACCATCACCACCACCACCATCACCACCATCACCACCACCACCACCACCATCACCACCATCACCATCACCACCATCACCACCACCACCACCATCACCACCACCACCACCTCCATCACCACCATCACCACCACCACCACCATCACCACCACCATCACCACCACCACCATCACCACCATCACCACCACCACCACTATCACCACCACCACCATCACCACCACCATCACCATCACCACCACCATCACCACCATCACCACCACCACCATCACCACCACCACCATCACCACCACCACCATCACCATCACCACCATCACCACCACCACCATCACCACCATCACCACCACCATCACCACCACCACCATCACTACCACCACCGCCCACCACCATCACTACCACCATCACCACCATCACCACCACCATCACCACCATCACCACCACCATCACCACCACCACCACATCACCACCACCATCACCACCCATCACCACCACCACCACCACCATCACCACCATCACCACCACCACCATCACCACCATCACCATCACCACCACCATCACCACCATCACCATCACCACCATCACCACCACCATCACCACCATCACCATCACCACCATCACCATCACCACCATCACCATCACCACCACCATCACCATCACCACCACCATCACCACCATCACCATCACCACCATCACCACCATCACCATCACCACCACCACCATCACCATCACCACCACCCATCACCACCACCATCACCAGCATCACCACCATCACCATCACCACCATCACCACCACCACCATCACCATCACCACCACCATCACCACCACCATCACTACCACCATCACCACCATCACCACCATCACCACCACCATCACCACCATCACCACCATCACCACCACCATCACCACCACCACCATCACCACCACCATCACCACCATCACCACCACCACCATCACCACCACCACCATCACCACCATCACCATCACCACCACCATCACCACCATCACCATCACCACCACCACCACCATCACCACCACCACCATCACCACCACCATCACCACCATCACCATCACCACCATCACCACCACCATCACCACCACCATCACCACCACCACCATCACCAGCATCACCACCATCACCACCATCACCATCACCACCCACCATCACCACCACCACCATCACCAGCATCACCACCATCACCACCACCATCACCATCACCACCACCACCACCACCATCACCACCACCACCATCACCACCACCACCATCACCACCATCACCACCACCACCATCACCACCACCACCATCACCACCATCACCACCACCACCACCACCATCACCACCACCACCATCACCACCACCTCCATCACCACCATCACCATCACCACCATCACCATCACCACCATCACCACCACCACCACCATCACCACCACCATCACCACCACCACCACCACCATCACACCATCACCACCACCTACCACCATCACCACCACCACCATCACCACCCCCATCACCATCACCACCACCATCACCACCATCACCACCACCATCACCACCACCACCACCACCACCATCACCACCACCACCATCACCATCACCACCATCACCACCACCATCACCACCACCATCACCACCACCACCACCATCACCACCACCCATCACCACCACCACCATCACCACCACCACCACCACCACCATCACCACCACCATCACCACCACCACCATCACTACCACCACCGCCACCACCATCACTACCACCATCACCACCATCACCCACCACCATCACCACCATCACCACCACCATCACCACCACCATCACCACCATCACCACCACCACCATCACCACCACCACCATCACCATCACCACCACCATCACCACCATCACCATCACCACCCATCACCACCACCACCATCACCATCACCACCACCATCACCACCATCACCATCACCACCATCACCACCACCATCACCACCACCATCACCACCACCATCACCACCTGACCACCATCACCAGCATCACCACCATCACCACCATCACCATCACCACCACCACCATCACCACCATCACCACCACCACACCACCACCACCACCATCACCACCACCACCACCATCACCACCATCACCACCACACCATCACCACCACCACCACCATCACCACCACCATCACCACCACCATCACCACCACTACCACCACCACCACCATCACCACCATCACACACACCATCACCACCACCATCACTACCACCACCACCACCATCACCACCATCACCACCATCACCACCACCATCACCACCATCACCACCACCATCACCACCATCACCACCACCATCACCACCATCACCACCACCATCACCACCACCACCATCACCACCACCACCACCATCACCACCATCACCACCATCACCACCACCACCATCACCACCACCACCATCACCATCACCACCACCATCACCACCACCACCATCACCACCACCACCATCACCATCACCACCACCATCACCACCACCACCACCACCACCATCATCACCACCACCACCATCACCATCACCACCACCATCACCATACACCACCACCATCACCACCATCACCATCACCACCACCACCACCATCACCACCACCACCCACCATCACCACCATCACCACCATCACCACCATCACCACCACCACCACCACCATCACCACCATCATCACCACCATCACCACCACCATCATCACCACCACCACCATCACCATCACCACCACCACCATCACCACCACCACCTACCACCACCATCACCACCACCACCATCACCATCACCACCACCATCACCACCATCACCATCACCACCACCACCACCATCACCACCACCACCACCACCATCACCACCATCACCACCATCACCACCATCACCACCCACCACCACCATCACCACCATCACCACCATCACCATCACCACCACCATCACATCACCTCCACCATCACCACCATCACCATCACCACCACCACCACCATTCACCACCACCACCACCATCACCACCACCACCACCACCACACCACCACCATCATCACCACCATCACCACCACCATCATCACCACCACCATCACCACCACCATCACCACCACCACCACCATCACCACCATCATCACCACCATCACCACCACCATCATCACCACCACCACCATCACCATCACCACCACCACCATCACCACCATCACCACCACCACCATCACCATCACCACCACCATCACCACCATCACCCACCACCATCACCACCACCATCACCACCATCACCACCATCACCACCACCACCACCACCATCACCACCATCATCACCACCATCACCACCACCATCATCACCACCCACCACCATCACCATCACCACCACCACCATCACCACCATCACCACCATCACCACCACCACCATCACCATCACCACCACCACCATCACCACCATCACCACCATCAACCACCACCACCACCACCATCACCACCATCATCACCACCATCACCACCACCATCATCACCACCACCATCACCACCACCATCACCACCACCACCACCACCATCACCACCATCATCACCACCATCACCACCACCATCATCACCACCACCACCATCACCATCACCACCACCACCATCACCCATCACCACCATCACCACCACCACCATCACCATCACCACCACCATCACCACCATCACCACCACCATCACCACCACCATCACCACCATCACCACCATCACCACCACCACCACCACCATCACCACCATCATCACCACCATCACCACCACCATCATCACCACCACCACCATCACCACCACCACCATCACCACCATCACCACCATCACCACCACCACCATCACCATCACCACCACCATCACCACCACCACCACCATCACCACCATCACCACCATCACCACCACCACCACCACCACCATCACCACCATCACCACCACCACCACCCACCACCATCACCACCATCACCACCGTCACCACCATCACCACCATCACCACCATCACCACCACCACCATCACCATCACCACCACCACCACCACCATCACCACCACCACCACCACCATCACCACCATCACCACCGTCACCACCACCACCATCACCACCACCACCACCGTCACCACCATCACCACCATCACCACCATCATCACCACCACCACCACCATCACCACCATCACCACCATCACCACCATCACCACCATCACCACCACCATCACCACCACCACCACCACACCACCACCATACCACCACCACCACCACCACCACCACCATCACCACCACCACACCATCACCACCACCACCATCACCACCACCACCATCACCACCACCACCACCACCACCATCACCATCACCATCACCACCACCACCATCACCACCACCACCACCACCATCACCACCATCATCACCACCATCACCACCACCATCATCACCACCACCACCATCACCATCACCACCACCACCATCACCACCACCACCACCACCACCATCACCACCACCACCATCACCACCATCACCACCATCACCACCATCACCATCACCACCACCACCACCATCACCACCACCACCACCATCACCACCATCACCACCATCACCACCACCACCACCATCACCACCATCACCACCATCACCATCACCACCACCATCACCACCTCACCACCACCATCACCACCATCACCATCACCACCACCACCACCTCACCACCACCACCACCACCTCACCACCACCACCATCACCACCATCACCACCACCACCACCACCATCACCACCATCATCACCACCATCACCACCACCATCATCACCACCACCATCACCACCACCATCACCACCACCACCACCATCACCACCATCATCACCTCCATCACCACCACCATCATCACCACCACCACCACCACCACCATCACCACCATCACCACCATCTCCATCACCACCACCATCACCACCATCACCACCACCATCACCACCACCATCACCACCATCACCACCATCACCACCACCACCACCACCATCACCACCATCATCACCACCTCACCACCACCATCATCACCACCACCACCATCACCATCACCACCACCAATCACCCACCACCATCACCACCATCACCACCACCACCATCACCATCACCACCACCATCACCACCATCACCACCACCACCACCACCATCACCACCATCACCCACCATCACCACCACCACCACCACCACCATCACCACCATCATCACCACCATCACCACCACCATCATCCACCACCACCATCACCACCACCATCACCACCACCACCACCACCACCATCACCACCATCATCACCACCATCACCACCACCATCATCACCACCACCACCATCACCATCACCACCACCACCATCACCACCATCACCACCATCACCACCACCACCATCACCATCACCACCACCATCACCACCATCACCACCACCATCACCACCACCATCACCACCATCACCACCATCACCACCACCATCCACCACCATCACCACCATCATCACCACCATCACCACCACCATCATCACCACCACCCACCATCAC
>NW_027423601.1:50759-147388 GCF_048934315.1 Petromyzon marinus
TGATGGTGGTGGTGATGGTGGTGACGGTGGTGGTGGTGACGGTGGTGGTGATGGTGGTGGTGATGGTGGTGACGGTGGTGGTGGTGACGGTGGTGATGGTGATGGTGGTGGTGATGGTGGTGGTGGTGGTGATGGTGGTTGGTGGTGGTGGTGATGGTGGTGATGGTGGTGGTGGTGGTGATGGTGGTGATGGTGATGGTGGTGATGGTGGTGATGGTGGTGGTGGTGATGGTGGTGGTGGTGGTGATGGTGGTGGTGATGGTGGTGATGGTGGTGATGGTGGTGGTGGTGATGGTGGTGGTGGTGATGGTGGTGGTGGTGATGGTGGTGGTGGTGGTGTGTGATGGTGGTGATGGTGGTGGTGGTGATGGTGGTGATGGTGGTGGTGGTGATGGTGGTGATGGTGGTGGTGATGGTGGTGATGGTGGTGGTGATGGTGGTGGCGGTGGTGATGGTGGTGATGGTGGTGGTGGTGATGGTGGTGGTGGTGGTGATGGTGGTGGTGGTGGTGGTGATGGTGGTGGTGGTGATGATGGTGGTGATGGTGGTGGTGGTGATGGTGGTGGTGGTGGTGATGGTGGTGGTGATGGTGGTGGTGGTGATGGTGGTGATGGTGGTGGTGATGGTGGTGGTGATGGTGGTGGTGGTGATGGTGGTGATGGTGGTGGTGGTGGTGATGATGGTGGTGATGGTGGTGGTGGTGGTGATGGTGGTGGTGGTGATGGTGGTGGTGGTGGTGATGGTGGTGGTGGTGGTGATGGTGATGATGGTGGTGGTGATGGTGGTGATGGTGGTGATGGTGGTGGTGATGGTGGTGGTGGTGGTGATGGTGGTGGTGGTGGTGATGGTGGTGATGGTGGTGATGGTGGTGGTGATGGTGGTGGTGATGGTGGTGATGGTGGTGGTGATGGTGGTGGTGATGGTGATGGTGGTGATGGTGGTGGTGATGGTGGTGATGGTGATGGTGGTGATGGTGGTGGTGGTGATGGTGGTGATGGTGGTGATGGTGGTGGTGGTGATGGTGGTGATGGTGGTGATGGTGGTGGTGGCGATGGTGGTGGTGGTAGTGATGGTGATGGTGGTGGTGATGGTGGTGGTGATGGTGGTGGTGATGGTGGTGGTGGTGATGATGGTGGTGATGGTGATGATGGTGATGGTGGTGGTGGTGGTGATGGTGGTGATGGTGGTGGTGGTGGTGATGGTGGTGGTGGTGGTGATGGTGGTGGTGATGGTGGTGGTGGTGGTGATGATGGTGGTGGTGGTGATGGTGATGGTGGTGATGGTGATGGTGGTGGTGATGGTGGTGGTGATGGTGGTGGTGGTGGTGATGGTGGTGGTGGTGATGGTGGTGGTGGTGGTGGTGGTGATGGTGGTGATGGTGATGGTGGTGGTGATGGTGGTGGTGGTGGTGGTGGTGATGGTAGTGGTGGTGATGGTGGTGGTGGTGATGGTGATGGTGGTGGTGGTGGTGATGGTGGTAGTGGTGGTGGTGATGGTGGTGATGGTGATGGTGGTGATGGTGATGGTGGTGATGGTGGTGATGGTGGTGGTGGTGATGGTGGTGATGGTGGTGATGGTAGTGGTGGTGGTGATGGTAGTGGTGGTGGTGATGGTGGTGATGGTGATGGTGGTGGTGGTGATGGTGGTGATGGTGGTGGTGGTGGTGATGGTGGTGGTGGTGGTGATGGTGGTGGTGGTGGTGATGGTGGTGGTGGTGATGGTGGTGATGGTGGTGATGGTGGTGGTGGTGATGGTGGTGATGGTGGTGATGGTAGTGGTGGTGGTGATGGTAGTGGTGATGGTGATGGTGGTGATGGTGATGGTGGTGATGGTGATGGTGGTGATGGTGATGGTGGTGGTGGTGATGGTGGTGGTGGTGGTGGTGATGGTGATGGTGGTGGTGATGTTGGTGATGGTGGTGATGGTGGTGGTGGTGGTGATGGTGGTGGTGGTGATGGTGGTGGTGGTGGTGGTGATGGTGGTGATGGTGGTGGTGGTGATGGTGGTGGTGGTGGTCGTGGTGGTGATGGTGGTGGTGGTGGTGATGGTGGTGGTGATGGTGGTGATGGTGGTGGTGATGGTGGTGGTGGTGATGGTGGTGGTGATGGTGGTGATGGTGATGGTGATGGTGGTGGTGGTGATGGTGATGGTGGTGGTGGTGATGGTTGTGGTGGTGATGGTGGTGATGGTGGTGGTGATGTTGGTGGTGGTGGTGGTGATGGTGGTGGTGGTGATGGTGGTGATGGTGGTGATGGTGGTGGTGATGGTGGTGGTGATGGTGGTGGTGATGGTGGTGGTGATGGTGGTGGTGATGGTGGTGATGGTGGTGGTGATGTTGGTGGTGATGGTGGTGGTGATGGTGGTGGTGATGGTGGTGATGGTGGTGGTGATGGTGATGGTGGTGATGGTGGTGATGGTGGTGATGGTGGTGGTGGTGGTGATGGTGGTGGTGATGGTGGTGGTGGTGATGGTGGTGGTGATGGTGGTGGTGGTGATGGTGGTGGTGATGGTGGTGGTGGTGATGGTGATGGTGGTGATGGTGGTGATGGTGGTGGTGGTGGTGATGGTGATGGTGGTGGTGATGGTGGTGGTGATGGTGGTGATGGTGGTGGTGATGGTGATGGTGGTGGTGATGGTGATGGTGGTGGTGGTGGTGATGGTGGTGGTGATGGTGGTGACGGTGGTGGTGGTGGTGATGGTGGTGGTGGTGGTGATGGTGGTGGTGGTGGTGATGGTGGTGATGGTGATGGTGGTGGTGGTGATGGTGGTGATGGTGGTGGTGGTGATGGTGGTGGTGATGGTGGTGATGGTGGTGGTGGTGGTGATGGTGGTGGTGGTGGTGATGGTGGTGGTGGTGATGGTGGTGGTGGTGATGGTGGTGGTGGTGATGGTGGTGGTGGTGATGGTGGTGGTGGTGATGGTGGTGATGGTGGTGGTGGTGATGGTGGTGATGGTGGTGGTGATGGTGGTGATGGTGGTGGTGATGGTGGTGGTGGTGGTGATGGTGGTGGTGGTGATGGTGGTGATGGTGGTGGTGGTGGTGATGGTGGTGGTGGTGGTGATGGTGGTGGTGATGATGGTGGTGATGGTGGTGGTGGTGATGGTGGTGGTGGTGGTGATGGTGGTGGTGATGGTGGTGGTGATGGTGGTGATGGTGGTGGTGATGGTGGTGGTGATGGTGGTGGTGATGGTGGTGGTGGTGATGGTGGTGGTGATGGTGGTGGTGGTGGTGGTGGTGGTGATGGTGGTGGTGGTGATGGTGGTGGTGATGGTGGTGGTGGTGGTGATGGTGATGATGGTGGTGGTGATGGTGGTGATGGTGGTGATGGTGGTGGTGGTGGTGATGGTGGTGGTGGTGGTGATGGTGGTGATGGTGGTGATGGTGGTGGTGGTGGTGGTGATGGTGGTGGTGATGGTGGTGATGGTGGTGGTGATGGTGGTGGTGATGGTGGTGGTGGTGGTGGTGATGGTGATGGTGGTGATGGTGATGGTGGTGGTGGTGGTGATGGTGATGGTGGTGGTGATGTTGGTGATGGTGGTGATGGTGGTGGTCGTGGTGGTGGTGGTGGTGATGGTGGTGGTGGTGATGGTGGTGGTGGTGGTGGTGATGGTGGTGATGGTGGTGGTGGTGATGGTGGTGGTGGTGGTCGTGGGGTGATGGTGGTGGTGGTGGGTGATGGTGGTGGTGATGGTGGTGATGGTGGTGGTGATGGTGGTGGTGGTGATGGTGGTGATGGTGGTGGTGATGGTGGTGGTGGTGATGGTGATGGTGGTGGTGGTGATGGTTGTGGTGGTGATGGTGGTGATGGTGGTGGTGATGTTGGTGGTGGTGGTGGTGATGGTGGTGGTGGTGATGGTGGTGATGGTGGTGATGGTGGTGGTGATGGTGGTGGTGATGGTGGTGGTGATGGTGGTGGTGATGGTGGTGGTGATGGTGGTGGTGATGGTGGTGATGGTGGTGGTGATGTTGGTGGTGATGGTGGTGGTGATGGTGGTGATGGTGGTGGTGATGGTGATGGTGGTGATGGTGGTGATGGTGGTGATGGTGGTGGTGGTGGTGATGGTGGTGGTGATGGTGGTGGTGGTGATGGTGGTGGTGATGGTGGTGGTGGTGATGGTGGTGGTGATGGTGGTGGTGGTGATGGTGATGGTGGTGATGGTGGTGATGGTGGTGGTGGTGGTGATGGTGATGGTGGTGGTGATGGTGGTGGTGATGGTGGTGATGGTGGTGGTGATGGTGATGGTGGTGGTGATGGTGATGGTGGTGGTGGTGGTGATGGTGGTGGTGATGGTGGTGACGGTGGTGGTGGTGACGGTGGTGACGGTGGTGATGGTGATGGTGGTGGTGATGGTGGTGGTGGTGGTGATGGTGGTGGTGGTGGTGATGGTGGTGGTGATGGTGATGGTGGTGGTGGTGATGGTGGTGATGGTGGTGGTGGTGATGGTGGTGGTGATGGTGGTGATGGTGGTGGTGGTGGTGATGGTGGTGGTGGTGATGGTGGTGGTGGTGATGGTGGTGGTGGTGATGGTGGTGGTGGTGATGGTGGTGGTGGTGATGGTGGTGGTGGTGATGGTGGTGATGGTGGTGGTGGTGATGGTGGTGATGGTGGTGGTGATGGTGGTGATGGTGGTGGTGATGGTGGTGGTGGTGGTGATGGTGGTGGTGGTGATGGTGGTGATGGTGGTGGTGATGGTGGTGGTGGTGGTGATGGTGGTGGTGGTGGTGATGATGGTGGTGATGGTGGTGGTGGTGATGGTGGTGGTGGTGGTGATGGTGGTGGTGATGGTGGTGGTGATGGTGGTGATGGTGGTGGTGATGGTGGTGGTGATGGTGGTGGTGGTGATGGTGGTGGTGATGGTGGTGGTGATGGTGGTGGTGGTGGTGGTGGTGATGGTGGTGGTGGTGATGGTGGTGGTGATGGTGGTGGTGGTGGTGATGGTGATGATGGTGGTGGTGATGGTGGTGATGGTGGTGATGGTGGTGGTGGTGGTGATGGTGGTGGTGGTGGTGATGGTGGTGATGGTGGTGATGGTGGTGGTGGTGGTGGTGATGGTGGTGGTGATGGTGGTGATGGTGGTGGTGATGGTGGTGGTGATGGTGGTGGTGGTGGTGGTGATGGTGATGGTGGTGATGGTGATGGTGGTGGTGGTGATGGTGGTGATGGTGATGGTGGTGATGGTGGTGGTGGTGATGGTGGTGGTGGTGGTGATGGTGGTGATGGTGGTGGTGGTGATGGTGGTGATGGTGGTGATGGTGGTGGTGGCGATGGTGGTGGTGGTAGTGATGGTGATGGTGGTGGTGATGGTGGTGGTGATGGTGGTGATGATGATGGTGGTGATTATGATGGTGGTGATGGTGGTGGTGGTGATGATGGTGGTGATGGTGATGATGGTGATGGTGGTGGTGGTGGTGATGGTGGTGGTGATGGTGGTGGTGGTGGTGATGGTGGTGGTGGTGGTGATGGTGGTGGTGATGGTGGTGGTGGTGGTGGTGGTGATGATGGTGGTGGTGGTGATGGTGATGGTGGTGATGGTGATGGTGGTGATGGTGGTGATGGTGACGGTGGTGGTGATGGTGGTGGTGGTGGTGATGGTGGTGATGGTGGTGGTGGTGGTGGTGGTGATGGTGATGGTGGTGGTGATGGTGGTGGTGGTGGTGATGGTAGTGGTGGTGATGGTGGTGGTGGTGATGGTGATGGTGGTGGTGATGGTGGTGATGGTGGTAGTGGTGGTGGTGATGGTGGTGATGGTGATGGTGGTGATGGTGATGGTGGTGATGGTGGTGATGGTGGTGGTGGTGATGGTGGTGATGGTGGTGATGGTAGTGGTGGTGGTGATGGTAGTGGTGGTGGTGATAGTGGTGATGGTGATGGTGGTGGTGATGGTGGTGATGGTGATGGTGGTGGGTGTGGTGATGGTGATGGTGGTGGTGGTGATGGTGGTGGTGGTGGTGATGGTGGTGATGGTGGTGATGGTGGTGGTGGTGATGGTGGTGATGGTGGTGATGGTAGTGGTGGTGATGGTGGTGATGGTGATGGTGGTGGTGATGGTGGTGATGGTGGTGATGGTGATGGTGGTGATGGTGGTGGTGGTGATGGTGGTGGTGGTGGTGGTGGTGATGGTGATGGTGGTGGTGATGTTGGTGATGGTGGTGATGGTGGTGGTGGTGGTCGTGGTGGTGGTGGTGGTGATGGTGGTGGTGGTGGTGATGGTGGTGATGGTGGTGGTGGTGATGGTGGTGGTGGTGGTCGTGGTGGTAGTGGTGGTGATGGTGGTGGTGGTGATGGTGGTGGTGATGGTGGTGATGGTGGTGGTGATGGTGGTGGTGGTGATGGTGGTGATGGTGGTGGTGATGGTGGTGGTGGTGGTGGTGATGGTGATGGTGGTGGTGGTGATGGTTGTGGTGGTGATGGTGGTGATGGTGGTGGTGATGTTGGTGGTGGTGGTGGTGATGGTGGTGGTGGTGATGGTGGTGATGGTGGTGATGGTGGTGGTGATGGTGGTGGTGATGGTGGTGGTGATGGTGGTGGTGATGGTGGTGATGGTGGTGGTGATGTTGGTGGTGATGGTGGTGGTGATGGTGGTGGTGATGGTGGTGGTGGTGATGGTGATGGTGGTGATGGTGGTGATGGTGGTGGTGGTGGTGGTGGTGATGGTGGTGATGGTGGTGGTGATGGTGGTGGTGGTGGTGATGGTGATGGTGGTGATGGTGGTGATGGTGGTGGTGGTGATGGTGGTGGTGATGGTGGTGATGGTGGTGGTGGTGGTGATGGTGGTGGTGGTGGTGATGGTGGTGGTGGTGATGGTGGTGGTGGTGATGGTGGTGGTGGTGGTGATGGTGGTGATTGTGGTGGTGGTGGTGATGGTGGTGATGGTGGTGGTGGTGATGGTGGTGATGGTGGTGGTGGTGATGGTGGTGATGGTGGTGGTGATGGTGGTGATGGTGGTGGTGATGGTGGTGGTGGTGGTGGTGATGGTGGTGGTGGTGATGGTGGTGATGGTGGTGGTGGTGGTGATGGTGGTGGTGGTGGTGATGTGGTGGTGGTGGTGGTGGTGATGATGGTGGTGATGGTGGTGGTGGTGATGGTGGTGGTGGTGGTGATGGTGGTGGTGATGGTGGTGGTGATGGTGGTGATGGTGGTGGTGATGGTGGTGGTGATGGTGGTGGTGGTGATGGTGGTGGTGATGGTGGTGGTGATGGTGGTGGTGGTGGTGATGGTGGTGGTGGTGATGGTGGTGGTGATGGTGGTGGTGGTGGTGATGGTGATGATGGTGGTGGTGATGGTGGTGATGGTGGTGATGGTGGTGGTGGTGGTGATGGTGGTGGTGGTGGTGATGGTGGTGATGGTGGTGATGGTGGTGGTGGTGGTGGTGATGGTGGTGGTGATGGTGGTGATGGTGGTGGTGATGGTGGTGGTGATGGTGGTGGTGGTGATGGTGATGGTGGTGATGGTGATGGTGGTGGTGGTGATGGTGGTGATGGTGATGGTGGTGATGGTGGTGGTGGTGATGGAGGTGGTGGTGATGGTGGTGATGGTGGTGGTGGTGATGGTGGTGATGGTGGTGATGGTGGTGGTGGCGATGGTGGTGGTGGTAGTGATGGTGATGGTGGTGGTGATGGTGGTGGTGATGGTGGTGATGATGATGGTGGTGATTATGATGGTGGTGATGGTGGTGGTGGTGATGATGGTGGTGATGGTGATGATGGTGATGGTGGTGGTGGTGGTGGTGATGGTGGTGGTGGTGGTGATGGTGGTGGTGGTGATGGTGGTGGTGGTGGTGATGGTGGTGGTGGTGGTGATGGTGGTGGTGATGGTGGTGGTGGTGGTGGTGATGATGGTGGTGGTGGTGATGGTGATGGTGGTGATGGTGGTGATGGTGATGGTGGTGATGGTGGTGGTGGTGGTGATGGTGGTGATGGTGGTGGTGGTGGTGGTGGTGATGGTGATGGTGGTGGTGATGGTGGTGGTGGTGGTGGTGATGGTAGTGGTGGTGATGGTGGTGGTGATGGTGGTGATGGTGGTAGTGGTGGTGGTGATGGTGGTGATGGTGATGGTGGTGATGGTGGTGATGGTGGTGATGGTGGTGGTGGTGATGGTGGTGATGGTGGTGATGGTAGTGGTGGTGGTGATGGTAGTGGTGGTGGTGATAGTGGTGATGGTGATGGTGGTGGTGATGGTGGTGATGGTGATGGTGGTGATGGTGATGGTGGTGGTGGTGGTGATGGTGATGGTGGTGATGGTGGTGGTGGTGATGGTGGTGATGGTGGTGATGGTAGTGGTGGTGATGGTGGTGATGGTGATGGTGGTGGTGATGGTGGTGATGGTGGTGATGGTGATGGTGGTGATGGTGGTGGTGGTGATGGTGGTGGTGGTGATGGTGATGGTGGTGGTGATGTTGGTGATGGTGGTGATGGTGGTGGTGGTGGTCGTGGTGGTGGTGGTGGTGATGGTGGTGGTGGTGGTGGTGATGGTGGTGGTGGTGATGGTGGTGGTGGTGGTCGTGGTGGTAGTGGTGGTGATGGTGGTGGTGGTGATGGTGGTGGTGATGGTGGTGATGGTGGTGGTGATGGTGGTGGTGATGGTGGTGATGGTGGTGGTGATGGTGGTGGTGGTGGTGGTGATGGTGATGGTGGTGGTGGTGATGGTTGTGGTGGTGATGGTGGTGATGGTGGTGGTGATGTTGGTGGTGGTGGTGGTGATGGTGGTGGTGGTGATGGTGGTGATGGTGGTGATGGTGGTGGTGATGGTGGTGGTGATGGTGGTGGTGATGGTGGTGGTGATGGTGGTGATGGTGGTGGTGATGTTGGTGGTGATGGTGGTGGTGATGGTGGTGGTGATGGTGGTGGTGGTGATGGTGATGGTGGTGATGGTGGTGATGGTGGTGGTGGTGATGGTGGTGATGGTGGTGGTGATGGTGGTGGTGGTGGTGATGGTGATGGTGGTGATGGTGGTGATGGTGGTGGTGGTGATGGTGGTGATGGTGGTGATGGTGGTGGTGATGGTGGTGTTGGTGGTGATGGTGGTGATGGTGGTGGTGATGGTGGTGATGGTGGAGATGGTGGTGATGATAGTGTTAGCGATGGTGGTCGTGGTGATGGTGGTGATGGTGATGATGGTGATGATGATGATGGTGGTGATGGTGGTGATGGTAGTGATGGTGGTGGTGGTGATCGTGGTGGTGGTGATGGTGGTGATGATCGTGATGGTAGTGATGGTGGTGATGGTGGTAGTAGTGATGATGGTGATGATGGTAGTGATGGTGATGATGGAAGTGATGGTGATGGTGGTGATGGTGGTGGTGGTGATGGTAGTGATGGTGGTAGTGATGGTAGTGATGGTGGTGATGGTGGTGGTTGTGATGGTGATGGTAGTCATGGCGATGGTAGTGATGGTGATGGTAGTCATGGCGATGGTAGTCATGGCAATGGTAGTCATGGCAATGGTAGTGATGGTGATGGTAGTCATGGTGTTGGTAGTCATGGTAGTTATGGTAGTCATGGTGATGATGGTGATGGTAGTCATGATGATGGTGATGATGGTGATGGTAGTCATGGTGGTGATGGAAGTGATGGTAGTCATGGTGATGGTAGTGATGGTAGTCATGGTGATGGTAGTCATGGTGATGGTAGTCATGGCAATGGTAGTGATGGTGATGGTAGTCATGGTGATGGTAGTCATGGTGATGGTAGTCATGGTGATGGTAGTCATGGTAGTCATGGTGATGGTAGTCATGGTGATGGTAGTGATGGTGATGGTAGTCATGGTAGTCATGGTGATGGTAGTCATGGTGGTGATGGTAGTCATGATGATGGTAGTCATGGTAGTCATAGTGATGGTAGTCATGGTGATGATAGTCATGGTAGTGATGGTAGTGATGGTGATGGTAGTCATGGTGATGGTAGTCATGGTGATGGTAGTGATGGTAGTCATGGTGATGGTAGTGATGGTAGTCATGGTGATGGTAGTCATGGTGATGGTAGTCATGGTGATGGTAGTCATGGTGATGGTAGTGATGGTGATGGTAGTCATGGTGATGGTAGTCATGGTGATGGTAGTCATGGTGATGGTAGTGATGGCAGTCATGTGATGGTAGTCATGGTGATGGTAGTCATGGTGATGGTAGTCATGGTGATGGTAGTCATGGTGATGGTAGTCATGGTGATGGTAGTGATGGTAGTCATGGTGATGGTAGTAATGGTGATGGTAGTCATGGTGATGGTAGTCATGGTAGTCATGGTGATGGTAGTCATGGTGATGGTACTAACCTAGGATCGATGTCCAGCAGGAGGCTGTGACGAATTGGCCCAACCCCTCTGCGGATCATTGCCTGGAACTCCTCATGAAGTCTGAACAACATCAACAACACCATCATCATCATCAGCAACATCATCATCAGCAACATCATCATCATCATCAACATCATCATCAGCAACAACATCAACATCATCAGCAACATCATCATCAGCATCATCAACATCATCATCAGCAACATCATCATCAGCATCATCATCATCATCTTCAGCAACAACATCATCAGCATCATCAACATCATCATCAGCAACATCATCATCAGCAACGTCATCATCAGCAACATCATCAACAACATCATCAGCATCATCAACATCATCATCATCATCAGCAACATCATCAGCAACATCATCACCATCATCATCAGCAACATCATCAACATCATCTGCAGCAACATCATCATCATCTTCAGCAACATCATCATCAGCAACATCAACATCGTCATCAGCAACATCATCATCAGCAACATCATCATCAGCAACATCACCATTATCATCATCATCATCAGCAACATCATCATCAGCAGCAACATCATCATCAGCAACATCATCATCAGCAATATCATCATCATCATCAGCAACATCATCATCAGCAACATCATCATCATCAACATCATCATCAACATCATCATCAGCAACATCATCAGCAACATCATCATCATAAGCAACATCATCATAAGCAACATCATCATCAGCAACATCATCATCAGCAACATCATCAGTAACAACATCATCATCAGCAACATCATCATCAGCAACATCAGCAACATCATCATCAGCAACATCATTATCAGCAACATCAGCATCAGCAACATCATCATCAGCAACATCATCATCAGCAACATCATCATCAGCAACATCATCATCAGCAACATCATCATCAGCAACATCATCAGCAACATCAGTAAGGTCATCAGGTGAGTGAGTGGGTTGGTGAGCAGGTGAGTGAGTGGGTGAGTTGGTGAGCAGGTGAGTGTGTGAGTGAGTTGGTGAGCAGGTGAGTGAGTGAGCAGGTGAGTGAGTGAGTTGGTGAGCAGGTGAGTGAGTGAGTGGGTTGGTGAGCAGGTGAGTGAGTGAGTGGGTTGGTGAGCAGGTGAGTGAGTGGGTTGGTGAGTGAGCTGGTGAGCAGGTGAGTGAGTGGGTTGGTGAGCAGGTGAGTGAGTGAGTTGGTGAGTGAGTGGGTTGTTGAGCAGGTGAGTGAGTTGGTGAGTAGGTGAGTGAGTTGGTGAGTAGGTGAGTGAGTTGTTGAGTAGGTGAGTGAGTAGGTGAGTGAGTGGGTTGGTGAGTGAGTTGGTGAGTAGGTGAGTGAGTTGGTGAGCAGGTGAGTGAGTTGGTGAGTGAGTGAGTTGGTGAGTAGGTGAGTGAGTTGGTCAGCAGGTGAGTGAGTGGGTTGGTGAGTGAGTGGGTTAGTGAGCAGGTGAGTGAGTGGGTTGGTGAGTGAGTGAGTTGGTGAGCAGGTGAGTGAGTGAGTGGGTTGGTGAGCAGGTGAGTGAGTGAGTTGGTGAGTGAGTGGGTTGTTGAGCAGGTGAGTGAGTTGGTGAGTAGGTGAGTGAGTTGGTGAGTAGGTGAGTGAGTTGGTGAGTAGGTGAGTGAGTGAGTTGGTGAGTAGGTGAGTGAGTTGGTGAGTAGGTGAGTGAGTTGGTGAGTAGGTGAGTGAGTGGGTTGTTGAGCAGGTGAGTGAGTGGGTTGGTGAGCAGGTGAGTGAGCAGGTGAGCGAGCAGGTGAGTGAGTTAGTGAGTGAGTAGGTGAGTGAGTGGGCTGGTGAGTGAGTGAGCTGGTGAGCGAGTGAGTTGGTGGGTGAGCGAGTGAGTTGGTGAGCGAGTTGGCGAGTTGGTGAGCGAGTTGGTGAGTTGGTGAGCGAGTGGGTGAGTTGGTGAGTTGGTGAATGAGTTGGTGAGTGAGTGGGCTGGTGAGTGAGTGAGTTGGTGGGTGAGCGAGTGAGTTGGCGAGCTGGTGAGTGAGTTGGCGGGCTGGTGAGTGAGTTGGCGGGCTGGTGAGTGAGTTGGCGGGCTGGTGAGTGAGTTGGTGAGCTGGTGAGTGAGTGAGTTAGTTAGTGAGCAGGTGAGCTGGTGAGCGAGTTGGCGAGCTGGTGAGTGAGTTGGTGAGCTGGTGAGTGAGTTGGTGAGCGAGTTAGTGAGCGAGTTGGTGAGCTGGTGAGCGAGTTGGTGAGTGAGCGAGTGAGTTGGTGAGTGAGCTGGTGAGCTGGTGAGCTGGGACCTCACCGTGGCGTCCCCAGGCACAGCGTTCGCTCCGTCCCTGCCGGCTGTGCCGCGGCTCTGGCTAGGAACTCGGCGGTGCGGCCGCTGAACAGGAACTGGGCCTGGCCGGTGGAGCTCAGGCTTGCACGGAGCAAGCGGCTGGGGAACAGCAGCAGGGACGCGCTCACCGCAACACCCACCACTCCTCCACCCACCGCTCCTCCACCCACCGCTCCTCCACCCACCGCTCCTCCACCCACCGCTCCTCCACCCACCGCTCCACCCACCGCTCCTCCTCCCGCTGCTCCGTCGCTCACCGCAACACCCACCACTCCTCCCACTATGTCGCTCACCGCTCTGTCGTCCACCGCTCCTCCACCCACCGCTCCACCCACCGCTCCTCCACCCACCGCTCCACCCACCGCTCCACCACCCACCGCTCCACCCACCGCTCCTCCACCCACCGCTCCACCCACCGCTCCTCCACCCACCGCTCCTCCACCCACCGCTCCACCCACCGCTCCTCCCACCGCTCCGTCGCTCACCGCAACACCCACCACTCCTCCTGCTCGCGACCGCTGCTGTAGCTGTTGTTGTTGTTGATGTTGTTGTTGTTGTTGATGTTGTTGTTGTTGTTGTTGTTGATGTTGTTGGTGTTGTTGTTGATGTTGTTGTTGTTGTAGCTGTTGTTGTTGATGTTGGTGTTGTTGTTGGTGTTGTTGTTGATGTTGTTGTTGTTGTAGCTGTTGTTGTTGATGTTGGTGTTGTTGTTGATGTTGTTGTTGATGTTGTTGATGTTGTTGTTGTTGGTGTTGTTGATGTTGTTGTTGATGATGTTGTTGATGTTGTTGTTGATGTTGTTGTTGTTGTTGATGTTGTTGGTGTTGTTGTTGATGTTGTTGTTGATGTTGTTGGTGTTGTTGTTGTTGATGTTGTTGATGTTGTTGATGTTGTTGTTGTTGATGTTGTTGGTGTTGTTGTTGATGTTGTTGTTGTTGATGTTGTTGTTGTTGTTGCTGCCGCTGCTGAGGACTCACGGAGCCTGCAGAAGTGAGAGAAGTGGCGGTGAAGTGGCGGTGAAGTGGCGGTGAAGTGGTGGTGAAGTGATGGTGAAGTGGTGGTGAAGTGGTGGTGAAGTGGTGGTGAAGTGTTGGTGAAGTGGTGGTGAAGTGGCGGTGAAGTGGTGGTGAAGTGGCGGTGAAGTGTTGGTGAAGTGGCGGTGAAGTGATGGTGAAGTGATGGTGAAGTGGTGGTGAAGTGGTGGTGAAGTGATGGTGAAGTGGTGGTGAAGTGACGGTGAAGTGGTGGTGAAGTGGTGGTGAAGTGACGGTGAAGTGGTGGTGAAGTGGTGGTGAAGTGGTGGTGAAGTGGTGGTGAAGTGACGGTGAAGTGGTGGTGAAGTGATGGTGAAGTGGTGGTGAAGTGGCGGTGAAGTGGTGGTGTGGTGGTGAAGTGGTGAAGTGGTGGTGAAGTGACGGTGAAGTGACGGTGAAGTGACGGTGAAGTGGTGGTGAAGTGGCGGTGAAGTGGCGGTGAAGTGATGGTGAAGTGATGGTGAAGTGATGGTGAAGTGGCGGTGAAGTGGTGGTGAAGTGGTGGTGAAGTGACGGTGAAGTGGTGGTGAAGTGGTGGTGAAGTGATGGTGAAGTGATGGTGAAGTGGTGGTGAAGTGGCGGTGAAGTGGTGGTGAAGTGGTGGTGAAGTGGTGGTGAAGTGGTGGTGAAGTGACGGTGAAGTGGTGGTGAAGTGGTGGTGAAGTGGTGGTGAAGTGGTGGTGAAGTGATGGTGAAGTGGTGGTGAAGTGACGGTGAAGTGGTGGTGAAGTGGTGGTGAAGTGATGGTGAAGTGATGGTGAAGTGGTGGTGAAGTGGCGGTGAAGTGGTGGTGAAGTGGTGGTGAAGTGGTGGTGAAGTGGTGGTGAAGTGACGGTGAAGTGGTGGTGAAGTGGTGGTGAAGTGGTGGTGAAGTGGTGGTGAAGTGGTGGTGAAGTGTTGGTGAAGTGGTGGTGAAGTGGTGGTGAAGTGGTGGTGAAGTGATGGTGAAGTGACGGTGAAGTGACGGTGAAGTGACGGTGAAGTGACGGTGAAGTGATGGTGAAGTGGTGGTGAAGTGACGGTGAAGTGGTGGTGAAGTGGTGAAGTGGTGGTGAAGTGACGGTGAAGTGACGGTGAAGTGACGGTGAAGTGGTGGTGAAGTGGCGGTGAAGTGGCGGTGAAGTGATGGTGAAGTGACGGTGAAGTGATGGTGAAGTGGTGGTGAAGTGACGGTGAAGTGACGGTGAAGTGGTGGTGAAGTGGCGGTGAAGTGGTGGTGAAGTGGTGGTGAAGTGACGGTGAAGTGGTGGTGAAGTGGTGGTGAAGTGACGGTGAAGTGATGGTGAAGTGGCGGTGAAGTGATGGTGAAGTGGTGGTGAAGTGACGGTGAAGTGGTGGTGAAGTGGTGGTGAAGTGACGGTGAAGTGACGGTGAAGTGGTGGTGAAGTGACGGTGAAGTGGCGGTGAAGTGGTGGTGAAGTGGTGAAGTGACGGTGAAGTGGCGGTGAAGTGGTGGTGAAGTGGTGGTGAAGTGGTGAAGTGGTGGTGAAGTGATGGTGAAGTGGTGGTGAAGTGGTGGTGAAGTGGTGGTGAAGTGGTGGTGAAGTGGCGGTGAAGTGGTGGTGAAGTGGTGGTGAAGTGCTGGTGAAGTGGTGGTGAAGTGGTGGTGAAGTGATGGTGAAGTGGTGGTGAAGTGACGGTGAAGTGGTGGTGAAGTGGTGGTGAAGTGACGGTGAAGTGGTGGTGAAGTGATGGTGAAGTGGTGGTGAAGTGGTGGTGAAGTGATGGTGAAGTGGTGGTGAAGTGACGGTGAAGTGGTGGTGAAGTGACGGTGAAGTGATGGTGAAGTGGTGGTGAAGTGATGGTGAAGTGGTGGTGAAGTGGTGGTGAAGTGGTGGTGAAGTGGTGAAGTGGTGGTGAAGTGGTGGTGAAGTGACGGTGAAGTGACGGTGAAGTGGTGGTGAAGTGATGGTGAAGTGATGGTGAAGTGGTGGTGAAGTGATGGTGAAGTGGTGGTGAAGTGATGGTGAAGTGGTGGTGAAGTGGCGGTGAAGTGGTGGTGAAGTGGCGGTGAAGTGGTGGTGAAGTGATGGTGAAGTGGTGGTGAAGTGGTGAAGTGGTGGTGAAGTGGTGGTGAAGTGGTGAAGTGGTGGTAAAGTGGTGGTGAAGTGACGGTGAAGTGACGGTGAAGTGGTGGTGAAGTGGCGGTGAAGTGGCGGTGAAGTGGTGGTGAAGTGGCGGTGAAGTGATGGTGAAGTGGTGGTGAAGTGATGGTGAAGTGGTGGTGAAGTGATGGTGAAGTGGTGGTGAAGTGATGGTGAAGTGGTGGTGAAGTGATGGTGAAGTGGTGGTGAAGTGGTGGTGAAGTGGCGGTGAAGTGGTGGTGAAGTGGTGAAGTGGTGGTAAAGTGGTGGTGAAGTGACGGTGAAGTGACGGTGAAGTGGTGGTGAAGTGGCGGTGAAGTGACGGTGAAGTGGTGGTGAAGTGGTGGTGAAGTGACGGTGAAGTGACGGTGAAGTGGTGGTGAAGTGACGGTGAAGTGGTGGTGAAGTGGTGGTGAAGTGGCGGTGAAGTGGTGGTGAAGTGGCGGTGAAGTGATGGTGAAGTGGTGGTGAAGTGGTGGTGAAGTGGTGGTGAAGTGACGGTGAAGTGACGGTGAAGTGGTGGTGAAGTGATGGTGAAGTGATGGTGAAGTGATGGTGAAGTGGCGGTGAAGTGGTGGTGAAGTGATGGTGAAGTGACGGTGAAGTGGTGGTGAAGTGACGGTGAAGTGGTGGTGAAGTGTTGGTGAAGTGGTGGTGAAGTGGTGGTGAAGTGGTGGTGAAGTGGCGGTGAAGTGGTGGTGAAGTGGCGGTGAAGTGGTGGTGAAGTGTTGGTGAAGTGGTGGTGAAGTGGTGGTGAAGTGATGGTGAAGTGGTGGTGAAGTGACGGTGAAGTGGTGGTGAAGTGGTGGTGAAGTGACGGTGAAGTGGTGGTGAAGTGGTGGTGAAGTGGTGGTGAAGTGGTGGTGAAGTGACGGTGAAGTGGTGGTGAAGTGATGGTGAAGTGGTGGTGAAGTGGCGGTGAAGTGGTGGTGTGGTGGTGAAGTGGTGAAGTGGTGGTGAAGTGACGGTGAAGTGACGGTGAAGTGACGGTGAAGTGGTGGTGAAGTGGCGGTGAAGTGGCGGTGAAGTGATGGTGAAGTGGTGGTGAAGTGATGGTGAAGTGATGGTGAAGTGGTGGTGAAGTGGCGGTGAAGTGGTGGTGAAGTGGTGGTGAAGTGGTGGTGAAGTGGTGGTGAAGTGACGGTGAAGTGGTGGTGAAGTGGCGGTGAAGTGGTGGTGAAGTGACGGTGAAGTGATGGTGAAGTGGTGGTGAAGTGACGGTGAAGTGGTGGTGAAGTGGTGAAGTGGTGGTGAAGTGACGGTGAAGTGACGGTGAAGTGACGGTGAAGTGGTGGTGAAGTGATGGTGAAGTGATGGTGAAGTGACGGTGAAGTGGTGGTGAAGTGACGGTGAAGTGGTGGTGAAGTGTTGGTGAAGTGGTGGTGAAGTGGTGGTGAAGTGGTGGTGAAGTGGCGGTGAAGTGGCGGTGAAGTGGCGGTGAAGTGGCGGTGAAGTGGTGGTGAAGTGGTGGTGAAGTGGTGGTGAAGTGGTGGTGAAGTGGCGGTGAAGTGATGGTGAAGTGGTGGTGAAGTGATGGTGAAGTGATGGTGAAGTGATGGTGAAGTGCCGGTGAAGTGGTGGTGAAGTGGTGGTGAAGTGACGGTGAAGTGACGGTGAAGTGGTGGTGAAGTGATGGTGAAGTGATGGTGAAGTGATGGTGAAGTGGCGGTGAAGTGGTGGTGAAGTGGTGGTGAAGTGGTGGTGAAGTGATGGTGAAGTGGTGGTGAAGTGATGGTGAAGTGGTGGTGAAGTGATGGTGAAGTGGTGGTGAAGTGGTGAAGTGGTGGTGAAGTGGTGGTGAAGTGGTGGTGAAGTGATGGTGAAGTGGTGGTGAAGTGACGGTGAAGTGACGGTGAAGTGGTGGTGAAGTGATGGTGAAGTGGTGGTGAAGTGGTGAAGTGGTGGTGAAGTGGTGGTGAAGTGGTGGTGAAGTGATGGTGAAGTGGTGGTGAAGTGACGGTGAAGTGGTGGTGAAGTGGTGGTGAAGTGACGGTGAAGTGGTGGTGAAGTGGTGGTGAAGTGGTGGTGAAGTGGTGGTGAAGTGACGGTGAAGTGGTGGTGAAGTGATGGTGAAGTGGTGGTGAAGTGGCGGTGAAGTGGTGGTGTGGTGGTGAAGTGGTGAAGTGGTGGTGAAGTGACGGTGAAGTGACGGTGAAGTGACGGTGAAGTGGTGGTGAAGTGGCGGTGAAGTGGCGGTGAAGTGATGGTGAAGTGGTGGTGAAGTGGTGGTGAAGTGGTGGTGAAGTGGTGGTGAAGTGGTGGTGAAGTGGTGGTGAAGTGGCGGTGAAGTGATGGTGAAGTGGTGGTGAAGTGATGGTGAAGTGATGGTGAAGTGGTGGTGAAGTGATGGTGAAGTGCCGGTGAAGTGGTGGTGAAGTGGTGGTGAAGTGACGGTGAAGTGACGGTGAAGTGGTGGTGAAGTGATGGTGAAGTGATGGTGAAGTGATGGTGAAGTGGCGGTGAAGTGGTGGTGAAGTGATGGTGAAGTGACGGTGAAGTGGTGGTGAAGTGACGGTGAAGTGGTGGTGAAGTGTTGGTGAAGTGGTGGTGAAGTGGTGGTGAAGTGGTGGTGAAGTGGCGGTGAAGTGGCGGTGAAGTGGCGGTGAAGTGGTGGTGAAGTGTTGGTGAAGTGGTGGTGAAGTGGTGGTGAAGTGGTGGTGAAGTGATGGTGAAGTGGTGGTGAAGTGACGGTGAAGTGGTGGTGAAGTGGTGGTGAAGTGACGGTGAAGTGGTGGTGAAGTGGTGGTGAAGTGGTGGTGAAGTGGTGGTGAAGTGACGGTGAAGTGGTGGTGAAGTGATGGTGAAGTGGTGGTGAAGTGGCGGTGAAGTGGTGGTGTGGTGGTGAAGTGGTGAAGTGGTGGTGAAGTGACGGTGAAGTGACGGTGAAGTGACGGTGAAGTGGTGGTGAAGTGGCGGTGAAGTGGCGGTGAAGTGATGGTGAAGTGGTGGTGAAGTGGTGGTGAAGTGGTGGTGAAGTGGTGGTGAAGTGGTGGTGAAGTGGCGGTGAAGTGGTGGTGAAGTGGCGGTGAAGTGATGGTGAAGTGGTGGTGAAGTGATGGTGAAGTGATGGTGAAGTGGTGGTGAAGTGGCGGTGAAGTGGTGGTGAAGTGGTGGTGAAGTGGTGGTGAAGTGGTGGTGAAGTGACGGTGAAGTGGTGGTGAAGTGGCGGTGAAGTGGTGGTGAAGTGACGGTGAAGTGATGGTGAAGTGGTGGTGAAGTGACGGTGAAGTGGTGGTGAAGTGGTGAAGTGGTGGTGAAGTGACGGTGAAGTGACGGTGAAGTGACGGTGAAGTGGTGGTGAAGTGGCGGTGAAGTGGCGGTGAAGTGATGGTGAAGTGACGGTGAAGTGATGGTGAAGTGGTGGTGAAGTGACGGTGAAGTGACGGTGAAGTGGTGGTGAAGTGGCGGTGAAGTGGTGGTGAAGTGATGGTGAAGTGATGGTGAAGTGGCGGTGAAGTGATGGTGAAGTGGTGGTGAAGTGACGGTGAAGTGGTGGTGAAGTGGTGGTGAAGTGACGGTGAAGTGGTGGTGAAGTGACGGTGAAGTGGCGGTGAAGTGGTGGTGAAGTGGTGAAGTGGTGGTGAAGTGACGGTGAAGTGGCGGTGAAGTGGTGGTGAAGTGGTGGTGAAGTGGTGAAGTGGTGGTGAAGTGATGGTGAAGTGGTGGTGAAGTGGTGGTGAAGTGGTGGTGAAGTGGTGGTGAAGTGGCGGTGAAGTGGTGGTGAAGTGGTGGTGAAGTGCTGGTGAAGTGGTGGTGAAGTGGTGGTGAAGTGATGGTGAAGTGGTGGTGAAGTGACGGTGAAGTGGTGGTGAAGTGGTGGTGAAGTGACGGTGAAGTGGTGGTGAAGTGATGGTGAAGTGGTGGTGAAGTGGTGGTGAAGTGATGGTGAAGTGGTGGTGAAGTGACGGTGAAGTGGTGGTGAAGTGACGGTGAAGTGATGGTGAAGTGGTGGTGAAGTGATGGTGAAGTGGTGGTGAAGTGGTGGTGAAGTGGTGGTGAAGTGGTGGTGAAGTGGTGGTGAAGTGGTGGTGAAGTGGTGGTGAAGTGGTGGTGAAGTGGTGGTGAAGTGGTGAAGTGGTGGTGAAGTGGTGGTGAAGTGACGGTGAAGTGACGGTGAAGTGGTGGTGAAGTGATGGTGAAGTGATGGTGAAGTGGTGGTGAAGTGATGGTGAAGTGGTGGTGAAGTGATGGTGAAGTGGTGGTGAAGTGGCGGTGAAGTGGTGGTGAAGTGGCGGTGAAGTGGTGGTGAAGTGATGGTGAAGTGGTGGTGAAGTGGTGAAGTGGTGGTGAAGTGGTGGTGAAGTGGTGAAGTGGTGGTAAAGTGGTGGTGAAGTGACGGTGAAGTGACGGTGAAGTGGTGGTGAAGTGGCGGTGAAGTGGCGGTGAAGTGGTGGTGAAGTGGCGGTGAAGTGATGGTGAAGTGGTGGTGAAGTGATGGTGAAGTGGTGGTGAAGTGATGGTGAAGTGGTGGTGAAGTGATGGTGAAGTGGTGGTGAAGTGATGGTGAAGTGGTGGTGAAGTGGTGGTGAAGTGGCGGTGAAGTGGTGGTGAAGTGGTGAAGTGGTGGTAAAGTGGTGGTGAAGTGACGGTGAAGTGACGGTGAAGTGGTGGTGAAGTGGCGGTGAAGTGGTGGTGAAGTGATGGTGAAGTGATGGTGAAGTGGCGGTGAAGTGATGGTGAAGTGGTGGTGAAGTGATGGTGAAGTGGTGGTGAAGTGGTGGTGAAGTGACGGTGAAGTGACGGTGAAGTGGTGGTGAAGTGACGGTGAAGTGGTGGTGAAGTGGTGGTGAAGTGGCGGTGAAGTGGTGGTGAAGTGGCGGTGAAGTGATGGTGAAGTGGTGGTGAAGTGGTGGTGAAGTGGTGGTGAAGTGACGGTGAAGTGACGGTGAAGTGGTGGTGAAGTGATGGTGAAGTGATGGTGAAGTGATGGTGAAGTGGCGGTGAAGTGGTGGTGAAGTGATGGTGAAGTGACGGTGAAGTGGTGGTGAAGTGACGGTGAAGTGGTGGTGAAGTGACGGTGAAGTGGTGAAGTGATGGTGAAGTGGTGGTGAAGTGGTGGTGAAGTGACGGTGAAGTGACGGTGAAGTGGCGGTGAAGTGGTGGTGAAGTGATGGTGAAGTGACGGTGAAGTGATGGTGAAGTGGTGGTGAAGTGGTGGTGAAGTGGTGGTGAAGTGGTGGTGAAGTGGCGGTGAAGTGGTGGTGAAGTGATGGTGAAGTGCTGGTGAAGTGGTGGTGAAGTGATGGTGAAGTGGTGGTGAAGTGGTGGTGAAGTGACGGTGAAGTGGTGGTGAAGTGATGGTGAAGTGGTGGTGAAGTGGTGGTGAAGTGATGGTGAAGTGGTGGTGAAGTGGTGGTGAAGTGGTGGTGAAGTGGTGGTGAAGTGGTGGTGAAGTGGCGGTGAAGTGGCGGTGAAGTGACGGTGAAGTGGTGGTGAAGTGGTGGTGAAGTGGTGGTGAAGTGGCGGTGAAGTGATGGTGAAGTGGCAGTGAAGTGGCGGTGAAGTGGTGGTGAAGTGGTGGTGAAGTGACGGTGAAGTGGTGGTGAAGTGGTGGTGAAGTGGTGGTGAAGTGGTGGTGAAGTGTTGGTGAAGTGGTGGTGAAGTGGTGGTGAAGTGGTGGTGAAGTGGTGGTGAAGTGGTGGTGAAGTGGTGGTGAAGTGGTGGTGAAGTGGTGGTGAAGTGTTGGTGAAGTGGTGGTGAAGTGGCGGTGAAGTGGCGGTGAAGTGATGGTGAAGTGGTGGTGAAGTGGTGGTGAAGTGACGGTGAAGTGGTGGTGAAGTGGTGGTGAAGTGATGGTGAAGTGGTGGTGAAGTGGTGGTGAAGTGACGGTGAAGTGGTGGTGAAGTGACGGTGAAGTGGTGGTGAAGTGGTGGTGAAGTGGTGGTGAAGTGGTGAAGTGGTGGTGAAGTGATGGTGAAGTGGTGAAGTGGTGGTGAAGTGGTGAAGTGATTGTGAAGTGGTGGTGAAGTGGCAGTGAAGTGGTGGTGAAGTGGCGGTGAAGTGGCGGTGAAGTGATGGTGAAGTGGTGGTGAAGTGGTGGTGAAGTGACGGTGAAGTGGTGGTGAAGTGACGGTGAAGTGGTGGTGAAGTGGTGGTGAAGTGGTGGTGAAGTGGTGGTGAAGTGACGGTGAAGTGATGGTGAAGTGGTGGTGAAGTGACGGTGAAGTGGTGGTGAAGTGGCGGTGAAGTGGTGGTGAAGTGATGGTGAAGTGATGGTGAAGTGGCGGTGAAGTGATGGTGAAGTGGTGGTGAAGTGATGGTGAAGTGGTGGTGAAGTGGTGGTGAAGTGACGGTGAAGTGACGGTGAAGTGGTGGTGAAGTGACGGTGAAGTGGTGGTGAAGTGGTGGTGAAGTGGCGGTGAAGTGGTGGTGAAGTGGCGGTGAAGTGATGGTGAAGTGGTGGTGAAGTGGTGGTGAAGTGGTGGTGAAGTGACGGTGAAGTGACGGTGAAGTGGTGGTGAAGTGATGGTGAAGTGATGGTGAAGTGATGGTGAAGTGGCGGTGAAGTGGTGGTGAAGTGATGGTGAAGTGACGGTGAAGTGGTGGTGAAGTGACGGTGAAGTGGTGGTGAAGTGACGGTGAAGTGGTGAAGTGATGGTGAAGTGGTGGTGAAGTGGTGGTGAAGTGACGGTGAAGTGACGGTGAAGTGGCGGTGAAGTGGTGGTGAAGTGATGGTGAAGTGACGGTGAAGTGATGGTGAAGTGGTGGTGAAGTGGTGGTGAAGTGGTGGTGAAGTGGTGGTGAAGTGGCGGTGAAGTGGTGGTGAAGTGATGGTGAAGTGCTGGTGAAGTGGTGGTGAAGTGATGGTGAAGTGGTGGTGAAGTGGTGGTGAAGTGACGGTGAAGTGGTGGTGAAGTGATGGTGAAGTGGTGGTGAAGTGGTGGTGAAGTGATGGTGAAGTGGTGGTGAAGTGGTGGTGAAGTGGTGGTGAAGTGGTGGTGAAGTGGTGGTGAAGTGGCGGTGAAGTGGCGGTGAAGTGACGGTGAAGTGGTGGTGAAGTGGTGGTGAAGTGGTGGTGAAGTGGCGGTGAAGTGATGGTGAAGTGGCAGTGAAGTGGCGGTGAAGTGGTGGTGAAGTGACGGTGAAGTGGTGGTGAAGTGGTGGTGAAGTGGTGGTGAAGTGGTGGTGAAGTGTTGGTGAAGTGGTGGTGAAGTGGTGGTGAAGTGGTGGTGAAGTGGTGGTGAAGTGGTGGTGAAGTGGTGGTGAAGTGGTGGTGAAGTGGTGGTGAAGTGTTGGTGAAGTGGTGGTGAAGTGGCGGTGAAGTGGCGGTGAAGTGATGGTGAAGTGGTGGTGAAGTGGTGGTGAAGTGACGGTGAAGTGGTGGTGAAGTGGTGGTGAAGTGATGGTGAAGTGGTGGTGAAGTGGTGGTGAAGTGACGGTGAAGTGGTGGTGAAGTGACGGTGAAGTGGTGGTGAAGTGGTGGTGAAGTGGTGGTGAAGTGGTGAAGTGGTGGTGAAGTGATGGTGAAGTGGTGAAGTGGTGGTGAAGTGGTGAAGTGATTGTGAAGTGGTGGTGAAGTGGCAGTGAAGTGGTGGTGAAGTGGCGGTGAAGTGGCGGTGAAGTGATGGTGAAGTGGTGGTGAAGTGGTGGTGAAGTGGTGGTGAAGTGGTGGTGAAGTGTTGGTGAAGTGGTGGTGAAGTGGTGGTGAAGTGGTGGTGAAGTGACGGTGAAGTGGTGGTGAAGTGACGGTGAAGTGGTGGTGAAGTGGTGGTGAAGTGGTGGTGAAGTGGTGGTGAAGTGACGGTGAAGTGATGGTGAAGTGGTGGTGAAGTGACGGTGAAGTGGTGGTGATGTGGTGGTGAAGTGGCGGTGAAGTGGTGGTGAAGTGGTGGTGAAGTGACGGTGAAGTGGTGGTGAAGTGATGGTGAAGTGTTGGTGAAGTGACAGTGAAGTGGTGGTGAAGTGATGGTGAAGTGGTGGTGAAGTGACGGTGAAGTGATGGTGAAGTGGTGGTGAAGTGATGGTGAAGTGGTGGTGAAGTGGTGGTGAAGTGGTGGTGAAGTGACGGTGAAGTGTTGGTGAAGTGGTGGTGAAGTGGCGGTGAAGTGGTGGTGAAGTGTTGGTGAAGTGGCGGTGAAGTGGTGGTGAAGTGATGGTGAAGTGGTGGTGAAGTGACGGTGAAGTGGTGGTGAAGTGGCGGTGAAGTGACGGTGAAGTGACGGTGAAGTGGCGGTGAAGTGGCGGTGAAGTGATGGTGAAGTGGTGGTGAAGTGGTGGTGAAGTGGTGGTGAAGTGGCGGTGAAGTGACGGTGAAGTGGTGGTGAAGTGGCGGTGAAGTGGCGGTGAAGTGGTGGTGAAGTGGCGGTGAAGTGACGGTGAAGTGACGGTGAAGTGGTGGTGAAGTGATGGTGAAGTGACGGTGAAGTGACGGTGAAGTGGTGGTGAAGTGACGGTGAAGTGGCGGTGAAGTGGTGGTGAAGTGGTGGTGAAGTGACGGTGAAGTGGTGGTGAAGTGGCGGTGAAGTGACGGTGAAGTGGCGGTGAAGTGATGGTGAAGTGGTGGTGAAGTGGTGGTGAAGTGGTGGTGAAGTGGCGGTGAAGTGATGGTGAAGTGGCAGTGAAGTGGTGGTGAAGTGGTGGTGAAGTGGTGGTGAAGTGGTGGTGAAGTGGCGGTGAAGTGGTGGTGAAGTGGTGGTGAAGTGGTGGTGAAGTGGTGAAGTGGTGGTGAAGTGATGGTGAAGTGGTGAAGTGGCGGTGAAGTGACGGTGAAGTGGCGGTGAAGTGATGGTGAAGTGGTGGTGAAGTGGTGGTGAAGTGGTGGTGAAGTGGCGGTGAAGTGATGGTGAAGTGGCAGTGAAGTGGTGGTGAAGTGGTGGTGAAGTGATGGTGAAGTGATGGTGAAGTGGTGGTGAAGTGGTGGTGAAGTGATGGTGAAGTGATGGTGAAGTGGTGGTGAAGTGGTGGTGAAGTGATGGTGAAGTGATGGTGAAGTGGTGGTGAAGTGGTGGTGAAGTGGCAGTGAAGTGGCGGTGAAATGGCGGTGAAGTGGCGGTGAAGTGGCGGTGAAGTGGCGGTGAAGTGGTGGTGAAGTGATGGTGAAGTGGTGGTGAAGTGGCGGTGAAGTGGTGGTGAAGTGGTGGTGAAGTGGCGGTGAAGTGGTGGTGAAGTGGTGGTGAAGTGACGGTGAAGTGGCGGTGAAGTGGTGGTGAAGTGGTGGTGAAGTGGCGGTGAAGTGATGGTGAAGTGGTGGTGAAGTGGCGGTGAAGTGGCGGTGAAGTGGTGGTGAAGTGGTGGTGAAGTGGTGGTAAAGTGATGGTGAAGTGATGGTGAAGTGACGGTGAAGTGGTGAAGTGGTGGTGTGGTGGTGAAGTGGTGAAGTGGTGGTGAAGTGGTGGTGAAGTGGTGGTGAAGTGGTGAAGTGAAGTGGTGGTAAAGTGGCGGTGAAGTGGTGAAGTGGTGGTGAAGTGATGGTGAAGTGGTGGTGAAGTGACGGTGAAGTGGTGGTGAAGTGGTGGTGAAGTGGTGGTGAAGTGGTGGTGAAGTGATGGTGAAGTGGTGAAGTGGTGGTAAAGTGGTGGTGAAGTGGTGGTGAAGTGGTGGTGAAGTGGTGAAGTGGTGGTGAAGTGATGGTGAAGTGGTGGTGAAGTGGTGGTGAAGTGGTGGTGAAGTGGTGGTGAAGTGGTGAAGTGGTGGTGAAGTGGTGAAGTGGTGGTAAAGTGGTGGTGAAGTGGTGGTGAAGTGGTGGTGAAGTGGTGGTGAAGTGGCGGTGAAGTGGTGGTGAAGTGGCGGTGAAGTGGTGGTGAAGTGGTGGTAAAGTGGTGGTGAAGTGACGGTGAAGTGGTGGTGAAGTGGTGGTGAAGTGATGGTGAAGTGGCGGTGAAGTGGTGGTGAAGTGGTGGTGAAGTGGTGGTGAAGTGGTGGTGAAGTGGTGGTGAAGTGGTGGTGAAGTGGTGGTGAAGTGATGGTGAAGTGGTGGTGAAGTGGTGGTGAAGTGGTGGTGAAGTGGTGGTGAAGTGACGGTGAAGTGATGGTGAAGTGGTGGTGAAGTGGTGGTGAAGTGGCGGTGAAGTGACGGTGAAGTGATGGTGAAGTGGTGGTGAAGTGGTGGTGAAGTGGTGGTGAAGTGACGGTGAAGTGACGGTGAAGTGATGGTGAAGTGGTGGTGAAGTGACGGTGAAGTGGCGGTGAAGTGATGGTGAAGTGGTGGTGTAGTGGTGGTGAAGTGACGGTGAAGTGACGGTGAAGTGCCGGTGAAGTGGTGGTGAAGTGACGGTGAAGTGACGGTGAAGTGGTGGTGAAGTGACGGTGAAGTGGTGGTGAAGTGACGGTGAAGTGATGATGAAGTGACGGTGAAGTGGTGGTGAAGTGATGGTGAAGTGGTGGTGAAGTGGTGGTGAAGTGGTGGTGAAGTGGTGGTGAAGTGGTGGTGTGGTGGTGAAGTGGTGAAGTGGTGGTGAAGTGGTGGTGAAGTGGTGGTGAAGTGGTGAAGTGGTGGTGAAGTGATGGTGAAGTGGTGGTGAAGTGGTGGTGAAGTGGTGGTGAAGTGGTGGTGAAGTGGTGGTGAAGTGGTGAAGTGGTGGTGAAGTGGTGAAGTGGTGGTAAAGTGGTGGTGAAGTGGTGGTGAAGTGACGGTGAAGTGGTGGTGAAGTGGTGGTGAAGTGGTGAAGTGAAGTGGTGGTAAAGTGGCGGTGAAGTGGTGAAGTGGTGGTGAAGTGATGGTGAAGTGGTGGTGAAGTGACGGTGAAGTGGTGGTGAAGTGGTGGTGAAGTGGTGGTGAAGTGGTGGTGAAGTGATGGTGAAGTGGTGAAGTGGTGGTAAAGTGGTGGTGAAGTGGTGGTGAAGTGGCGGTGAAGTGGTGGTGAAGTGGTGGTGAAGTGGTGGTGAAGTGGTGGTGAAGTGACGGTGAAGTGGTGGTGAAGTGGTGGTGAAGTGATGGTGAAGTGGTGGTGAAGTGGTGGTGAAGTGGTGGTGAAGTGGTGGTGAAGTGATGGTGAAGTGACGGTGAAGTGGTGGTGAAGTGATGGTGAAGTGGTGGTGAAGTGACGGTGAAGTGGTGGTGAAGTGGTGGTGAAGTGATGGTGAAGTGGTGGTGAAGTGATGGTGAAGTGGTGGTGAAGTGATGGTGAAGTGGTGGTGAAGTGGTGGTGAAGTGATGGTGAAGTGGTGGTGAAGTGGTGGTGAAGTGGCGGTGAAGTGGTGGTGAAGTGGCGGTGAAGTGGTGGTGAAGTGGTGGTGAAGTGATGGTGAAGTGGTGGTGAAGTGGTGGTGAAGTGATGGTGAAGTGATGGTGAAGTGATGGTGAAGTGGTGGTGAAGTGGTGGTGAAGTGGTGGTGAAGTGGTGGTGAAGTGGTGGTGAAGTGGTGAAGTGGTGGTGAAGTGGTGAAGTGGTGGTAAAGTGGTGGTGAAGTGGTGGTGAAGTGACGGTGAAGTGGTGGTGAAGTGGTGGTGAAGTGACGGTGAAGTGGTGGTGAAGTGGTGGTGAAGTGGTGGTGAAGTGGTGGTGAAGTGGCGGTGAAGTGGTGGTGAAGTGGCGGTGAAGTGGTGGTGAAGTGGTGGTGAAGTGATGGTGAAGTGGTGGTGAAGTGGTGGTGAAGTGGTGGTGAAGTGGTGGTGAAGTGATGGTGAAGTGACGGTGAAGTGGTGGTGAAGTGGTGGTGAAGTGACGGTGAAGTGACGGTGAAGTGGTGGTGAAGTGGTGGTGAAGTGATGGTGAAGTGGTGGTGAAGTGGTGGTGAAGTGGTGGTGAAGTGGTGGTGAAGTGGTGGTGAAGTGGCGGTGAAGTGGTGGTGAAGTGGTGGTGAAGTGACGGTGAAGTGGTGGTGAAGTGGTGGTGAAGTGGTGGTAAAGTGGTGGTGAAGTGGCGGTGAAGTGATGGTGAAGTGATGGTGAAGTGATGGTGAAGTGGTGGTGAAGTGGCGGTAAAGTGGCGGTGAAGTGGCGGTGAAGTGGTGGTGAAGTGGTGAAGTGGTGAAGTGGTGGTGAAGTGGTGAAGTGGTGGTGAAGTGGTGGTGAAGTGGCGGTGAAGTGATGGTGAAGTGGTGGTGAAGTGGTGGTGAAGTGGTGGTGAAGTGATGGTGAAGTGGTGAAGTGGTGGTAAAGTGGTGGTGAAGTGGTGGTGAAGTGGTGAAGTGGTGGTGAAGTGGTGGTGAAGTGGTGGTGAAGTGGTGGTGAAGTGGTGGTGAAGTGACGGTGAAGTGGTGGTGAAGTGGTGGTGAAGTGGTGGTGAAGTGATGGTGAAGTGGTGGTGAAGTGGTGGTGAAGTGACGGTGAAGTGATGGTGAAGTGGTGGTGAAGTGACGGTGAAGTGATGGTGAAGTGATGGTGAAGTGGTGGTGAAGTGGTGGTGAAGTGGTGGTGAAGTGATGGTGAAGTGGCAGTGAAGTGGTGGTGAAGTGGTGGTGAAGTGGTGAAGTGGTGGTGAAGTGGTGGTGAAGTGGCGGTGAAGTGACGGTGAAGTGGTGGTGAAGTGGTGGTGAAGTGGTGGTGAAGTGGCGGTGAAGTGATGGTGAAGTGGCAGTGAAGTGGTGGTGAAGTGGTGGTGAAGTGGTGGTGAAGTGGTGGTGAAGTGACGGTGAAGTGGTGGTGAAGTGGTGGTGAAGTGGTGGTGAAGTGGTGGTGAAGTGGTGGTGAAGTGACGGTGAAGTGGTGGTGAAGTGGTGGTGAAGTGGTGGTGAAGTGGTGGTGAAGTGGCGGTGAAGTGGCGGTGAAGTGGCGGTGAAGTGATGGTGAAGTGGTGGTGAAGTGGTGGTGAAGTGACGGTGAAGTGGTGGTGAAGTGGTGGTGAAGTGATGGTGAAGTGGTGGTGAAGTGGTGGTGAAGTGACGGTGAAGTGGTGGTGAAGTGACGGTGAAGTGGTGGTGAAGTGGTGGTGAAGTGGTGGTGAAGTGGTGAAGTGGTGGTGAAGTGATGGTGAAGTGGTGAAGTGGTGGTGAAGTGGTGAAGTGGTGGTGAAGTGGTGGTGAAGTGGCAGTGAAGTGGTGGTGAAGTGGCGGTGAAGTGGCGGTGAAGTGATGGTGAAGTGGTGGTGAAGTGGTGGTGAAGTGACGGTGAAGTGGTGGTGAAGTGGTGGTGAAGTGGTGGTGAAGTGGTGGTGAAGTGGTGGTGAAGTGGTGGTGAAGTGACGGTGAAGTGATGGTGAAGTGGTGGTGAAGTGACGGTGAAGTGGTGGTGATGTGGTGGTGAAGTGGCGGTGAAGTGGTGGTGAAGTGGTGGTGAAGTGACGGTGAAGTGGTGGTGAAGTGATGGTGAAGTGTTGGTGAAGTGGTGGTGAAGTGACAGTGAAGTGGTGGTGAAGTGATGGTGAAGTGGTGGTGAAGTGACGGTGAAGTGATGGTGAAGTGGTGGTGAAGTGATGGTGAAGTGGTGGTGAAGTGGTGGTGAAGTGGTGGTGAAGTGACGGTGAAGTGTTGGTGAAGTGGTGGTGAAGTGGCGGTGAAGTGGTGGTGAAGTGTTGGTGAAGTGGCGGTGAAGTGGTGGTGAAGTGATGGTGAAGTGGTGGTGAAGTGAAGGTGAAGTGACGGTGAAGTGGTGGTGAAGTGGCGGTGAAGTGACGGTGAAGTGACGGTGAAGTGGCGGTGAAGTGGCGGTGAAGTGATGGTGAAGTGGTGGTGAAGTGGTGGTGAAGTGGTGGTGAAGTGGCGGTGAAGTGACGGTGAAGTGGTGGTGAAGTGGCGGTGAAGTGGCGGTGAAGTGGTGGTGAAGTGGCGGTGAAGTGACGGTGAAGTGACGGTGAAGTGGTGGTGAAGTGATGGTGAAGTGACGGTGAAGTGACGGTGAAGTGGTGGTGAAGTGACGGTGAAGTGGCGGTGAAGTGGTGGTGAAGTGGTGGTGAAGTGGCGGTGAAGTGGTGGTGAAGTGGTGGTGAAGTGGTGGTGAAGTGGTGAAGTGGTGGTGAAGTGGTGGTGAAGTGACGGTGAAGTGTTGGTGAAGTGGTGGTGAAGTGGTGGTGAAGTGGTGGTGAAGTGACGGTGAAGTGGTGGTGAAGTGGTGGTGAAGTGACGGTGAAGTGGTGGTGAAGTGGCGGTGAAGTGACGGTGAAGTGGCGGTGAAGTGATGGTGAAGTGGTGGTGAAGTGGTGGTGAAGTGGCGGTGAAGTGATGGTGAAGTGGCAGTGAAGTGGTGGTGAAGTGGTGGTGAAGTGGTGGTGAAGTGGCGGTGAAGTGGTGGTGAAGTGGCGGTGAAGTGGTGGTGAAGTGGTGGTGAAGTGGTGGTGAAGTGGTGGTGAAGTGATGGTGAAGTGGTGAAGTGGTGGTGAAGTGGTGAAGTGATTGTGAAGTGGTGGTGAAGTGGCAGTGAAGTGGCGGTGAAGTGGCGGTGAAGTGGCGGTGAAGTGGCGGTGAAGTGGCCGTGAAGTGGCGGTGAAGTGGTGGTGAAGTGATGGTGAAGTGGTGGTGAAGTGGCGGTGAAGTGGCGGTGAAGTGGTGGTGAAGTGGTGGTGAAGTGGTGGTGAAGTGGTGGTGAAGTGACGGTGAAGTGGCGGTGAAGTGGTGGTGAAGTGGTGGTGAAGTGGCGGTGAAGTGATGGTGAAGTGGTGGTGAAGTGGCGGTGAAGTGGCGGTGAAGTGGTGGTGAAGTGGTGGTGAAGTGGTGGTGAAGTGGTGGTGTGGTGGTGAAGTGGTGAAGTGGTGGTGAAGTGGTGGTGAAGTGGTGGTGAAGTGGTGAAGTGGTGGTAAAGTGGCGGTGAAGTGGTGAAGTGGTGGTGAAGTGATGGTGAAGTGGTGGTGAAGTGACGGTGAAGTGGTGGTGAAGTGGTGGTGAAGTGGTGGTGAAGTGGTGGTGAAGTGATGGTGAAGTGGTGAAGTGGTGGTAAAGTGGTGGTGAAGTGGTGGTGAAGTGGTGGTGAAGTGGTGAAGTGGTGGTGAAGTGATGGTGAAGTGGTGGTGAAGTGGTGGTGAAGTGGTGGTGAAGTGGTGGTGAAGTGGTGAAGTGGTGGTGAAGTGGTGAAGTGGTGGTAAAGTGGTGGTGAAGTGGTGGTGAAGTGGTGGTGAAGTGGTGGTGAAGTGGCGGTGAAGTGGTGGTGAAGTGGCGGTGAAGTGGTGGTGAAGTGGTGGTAAGGTGGTGGTGAAGTGGTGGTGAATGTGGTTGTGAAGTGTGGTGAAGTGTGGTGAAGTGGTGGTGAAGTGGTGGTGAAGTGGTGGTGAAGTGGTGGTGAAGTGGTGGTGAAGTGATGGTGAAGTGACGGTGAAGTGGTGAGTGACGGTGAGTGGTGGTGAAGTGGTGGTGAAGTGGTGAAGTGGTGGTGAAGTGATGGTGAAGTGATTGTGAAGTGTGGTGAAGTGGCAGTGAAGTGGTGGTGAAGTGGCGGTGAAGTGGCGGTGAAGTGATGGTGAAGTGGTGGTGAAGTGGTGGTGAGTGACGGTGAAGTGGTGGTGAAGTGACGGTGAAGTGGTGGTGAAGTGGTGGTGAAGTGGTGGTGAAGTGAGGTGAAGTGATGGTGAAGTGGTGGTGAAGTGACGGTGAAGTGGTGGTGATGTGGTGGTGAAGTGGCGGTGAAGTGGTGGTGAAGTGGTGGTGAAGTGACGGTGAAGTGGTGGGAAGTGATGGTGAAGTGTTGGTGAAGTGACAGTGAAGTGGTGGTGAAGTGATGGTGAAGTGGTGGTGAAGTGACGGTGAAGTGATGGTGAAGTGGTGGTGAAGTGATGGTGAAAGTGGTGTGAAGTGGTGGTGAAGTGGTGGTGAAGTGACGGTGAAGTGTTGGTGAAGTGGTGGTGAAGTGGCGGTGAAGTGGTGGTGAAGTGATGGTGAAGTGGCGGTGAAGTGGTGGTGAAGTGATGGTGAAGTGGCGGTGAAGTGACGGTGAAGTGGCGGTGAAGTGACGGTGAAGTGACGGTGAAGTGGTGGTGAAGTGGTGGTGAAGTGGTGGTGAAGTGGCGGTGAAGTGACGGTGAAGTGGTGGTGAAGTGGCGGTGAAGTGGCGGTGAAGTGGCGGTGAAGTGATGGTGAAGTGACGGTGAAGTGGTGGTGAAGTGATGGTGAAGAGACGGTGAAGTGACGGTGAAGTGGTGGTGAAGTGACGGTGAAGTGGCGGTGAAGTGGTGGTGAAGTGGTGGTGAAGTGACGGTGAAGTGGTGGTGAAGTGGTGGTGAAGTGGCGGTGAAGTGGTGGTGAAGTGGTGGTGAAGTGGTGGTGAAGTGGTGAAGGTGGTGGTGAAGTGGTGGTGAAGTGGTGGTGAAGTGGTGGTGAAGTGGTGGTGAAGTGGTGGTGAAGTGACGGTGAAGTGGTGGTGAAGTGGTGGTGAAGTGACGGTGAAGTGGTGGTGAAGTGGTGGTGAAGTGGTGGTGAAGTGGTGAAGTGGTGGTGAAGTGATGGTGAAGTGGTGAAGTGGTGGTGAAGTGGTGAAGTGGCAGTGAAGTGGCGGTGAAGTGGCGGTGAAGTGGCGGTGAAGTGGCGGTGAAGTGGCGGTGAAGTGGCGGTGAAGTGGTGGTGAAGTGGTGGTGAAGTGGTGGTGAAGTGGCGGTGAGTGGTGGTGAAGTGGTGGTGAAGTGGCGGTGAAGTGGTGGTGAAGTGGTGGTGAAGTGACGGTGAAGTGGCGGTGAAGTGGTGGTGAAGTGGTGGTGAAGTGGCGGTGAAGTGATGGTGAAGTGGTGGTGAAGTGGCGGTGAAGTGGCGGTGAAGTGGTGGTGAAGTGGTGGTGAAGTGGTGGTGAAGTGGTGGGTGGTGGTGGAAGTGGTGAAGTGGTGGTGAAGTGGTGGTGAAGTGGTGGTGAAGTGGTGAAGTGAAGTGGTGGTAAAGTGGCGGTGAAGTGGTGAAGTGGTGGTGAAGTGATGGTGAAGTGGTGGTGAAGTGACGGTGAAGTGGTGGTGAAGTGGTGGTGAAGTGGTGGTGAAGTGATGGTGAAGTGGTGAAGTGGTGGTAAAGTGGTGGTGAAGTGGTGGTGAAGTGGTGGTGAAGTGGTGAAGTGGTGGTGAAGTGATGGTGAAGTGGTGGTGAAGTGGTGGTGAAGTGGTGGGTGAAGTGGTGGTGAAGTGGTGAAGTGGTGAAGTGGTGGTGAAGTGGTGGTGAAGTGGTGGTGAAGTGAGGTGAAGTGGCGGTGAAGTGGTGGTGAAGTGGCGGTGAAGTGGTGGTGAAATGGTGGTAAAGTGGTGGTGAAGTGACGGTGAAGTGGTGGTGAAGTGGTGGTGAAGTGATGGTGAAGTGGCGGTGAAGTGGTGGTGAAGTGGTGGTGAAGTGGTGGTGAAGTGGTGGTGAAGTGGTGGTGAAGTGGTGGTGGAAGTGGTGGTGAAGTGATGGTGAAGTGGTGGTGAAGTGGTGGTGAAGTGGTGGTGAAGTGGTGGTGAAGTGACGGTGAAGTGATGGTGAAGTGGTGGTGAAGTGGTGGTGAAGTGGCGGTGAAGTGACGGTGAAGTGATGGTGAAGTGGTGGTGAAGTGGTGGTGAAGTGGTGGTGAAGTGACGGTGAAGTGACGGTGAAGTGATGGTGAAGTGGTGGTGAAGTGACGGTGAAGTGGCGGTGAAGTGATGGTGAAGTGGTGGTGTAGTGGTGGTGAAGTGACGGTGAAGTGACGGTGAAGTGCCGGTGAAGTGGTGGTGAAGTGACGGTGAAGTGACGGTGAAGTGGTGGTGAAGTGACGGTGAAGTGGTGGTGAAGTGACGGTGAAGTGATGGTGAAGTGACGGTGAAGTGGTGGTGAAGTGATGGTGAAGTGGTGGTGAAGTGGTGGTGAAGTGGTGGTGAAGTGGTGGTGAAGTGGTGGTGTGGTGGTGAAGTGGTGAAGTGGTGGTGAAGTGGTGGTGAAGTGGTGGTGAAGTGGTGGTGAAGTGGTGAAGTGGTGGTGAAGTGATGGTGAAGTGGTGGTGAAGTGGTGGTGAAGTGGTGGTGAAGTGGTGGTGAAGTGGTGGTGAAGTGGTGAAGTGGTGGTGAAGTGGTGAAGTGGTGGTAAAGTGGTGGTGAAGTGGTGGTGAAGTGACGGTGAAGTGGTGGTGAAGTGGTGGTGAAGTGGTGAAGTGAAGTGGTGGTAAAGTGGCGGTGAAGTGGTGAAGTGGTGGTGAAGTGACGGTGAAGTGGTGGTGAAGTGGTGGTGAAGTGGTGGTGAAGTGGTGGTGAAGTGATGGTGAAGTGGTGAAGTGGTGGTAAAGTGGTGGTGAAGTGGTGGTGAAGTGGTGGTGAAGTGGTGAAGTGGTGGTGAAGTGATGGTGAAGTGGTGGTGAAGTGACGGTGAAGTGGTGGTGAAGTGGTGGTGAAGTGACGGTGAAGTGGTGGTGAAGTGGTGGTGAAGTGGTGGTGAAGTGGTGGTGAAGTGGCGGTGAAGTGGTGGTGAAGTGGCGGTGAAGTGGTGGTGAAGTGGTGGTGAAGTGGTGGTGAAGTGGTGGTGAAGTGACGGTGAAGTGGTGGTGAAGTGGTGGTGAAGTGATGGTGAAGTGGTGGTGAAGTGGTGGTGAAGTGGTGGTGAAGTGGTGGTGAAGTGATGGTGAAGTGACGGTGAAGTGGTGGTGAAGTGATGGTGAAGTGGTGGTGAAGTGACGGTGAAGTGGTGGTGAAGTGGTGGTGAAGTGATGGTGAAGTGGTGGTGAAGTGATGGTGAAGTGGTGGTGAAGTGATGGTGAAGTGGTGGTGAAGTGGTGGTGAAGTGATGGTGAAGTGGTGGTGAAGTGGTGGTGAAGTGGCGGTGAAGTGGTGGTGAAGTGGTGGTGAAGTGGTGGTGAAGTGATGGTGAAGTGGTGGTGAAGTGGTGGTGAAGTGGTGGTGAAGTGGTGGTGAAGTGATGGTGAAGTGATGGTGAAGTGATGGTGAAGTGGTGGTGAAGTGGTGGTGAAGTGGTGGTGAAGTGGTGGTGAAGTGGTGAAGTGGTGGTGAAGTGGTGAAGTGGTGGTAAAGTGGTGGTGAAGTGGTGGTGAAGTGGTGGTGAAGTGGTGGTGAAGTGACGGTGAAGTGGTGGTGAAGTGGTGGTGAAGTGGTGGTGAAGTGGTGGTGAAGTGGCGGTGAAGTGGTGGTGAAGTGGCGGTGAAGTGGTGGTGAAGTGGTGGTGAAGTGATGGTGAAGTGGTGGTGAAGTGGTGGTGAAGTGGTGGTGAAGTGGTGGTGAAGTGATGGTGAAGTGACGGTGAAGTGGTGGTGAAGTGATGGTGAAGTGGTGGTGAAGTGACGGTGAAGTGGTGGTGAAGTGGTGGTGAAGTGGTGGTGAAGTGGTGGTGAAGTGGTGGTGAAGTGGTGGTGAAGTGGTGGTGAAGTGGCGGTGAAGTGGTGGTGAAGTGATGGTGAAGTGGTGGTGAAGTGACGGTGAAGTGGTGGTGAAGTGGTGGTGAAGTGGTGGTGAAGTGATGGTGAAGTGATGGTGAAGTGGTGGTAAAGTGGTGGTGAAGTGGCGGTGAAGTGATGGTGAAGTGATGGTGAAGTGATGGTGAAGTGGTGGTGAAGTGGCGGTAAAGTGGCGGTGAAGTGGCGGTGAAGTGGTGGTGAAGTGGTGAAGTGGTGGTGAAGTGGTGGTGAAGTGGTGAAGTGGTGGTGAAGTGGTGGTGAAGTGGCGGTGAAGTGATGGTGAAGTGGTGGTGAAGTGGTGGTGAAGTGGTGGTGAAGTGATGGTGAAGTGGTGAAGTGGTGGTAAAGTGGTGGTGAAGTGGTGGTGAAGTGGTGAAGTGGTGGTGAAGTGGTGGTGAAGTGGTGGTGAAGTGGTGGTGAAGTGGTGGTGAAGTGACGGTGAAGTGACGGTGAAGTGGTGGTGAAGTGGTGGTGAAGTGGTGGTGAAGTGATGGTGAAGTGGTGGTGAAGTGGTGGTGAAGTGATGGTGAAGTGGTGGTGAAGTGGTGGTGAAGTGGTGGTGAAGTGATGGTGAAGTGGCAGTGAAGTGGCGGTGAAGTGGTGGTGAAGTGGTGAAGTGGTGGTGAAGTGGTGGTGAAGTGGCGGTGAAGTGGCGGTGAAGTGACGGTGAAGTGGTGGTGAAGTGGTGGTGAAGTGGCGGTGAAGTGATGGTGAAGTGGCAGTGAAGTGGTGGTGAAGTGGTGGTGAAGTGGTGGTGAAGTGGTGGTGAAGTGACGGTGAAGTGGTGGTGAAGTGGTGGTGAAGTGGTGGTGAAGTGGTGGTGAAGTGACGGTGAAGTGGTGGTGAAGTGGTGGTGAAGTGGTGGTGAAGTGGTGGTGAAGTGGTGGTGAAGTGGCGGTGAAGTGGCGGTGAAGTGGCGGTGAAGTGATGGTGAAGTGGTGGTGAAGTGGTGGTGAAGTGACGGTGAAGTGGTGGTGAAGTGGTGGTGAAGTGATGGTGAAGTGGTGGTGAAGTGGTGGTGAAGTGACGGTGAAGTGGTGGTGAAGTGACGGTGAAGTGGTGGTGAAGTGGTGGTGAAGTGGTGGTGAAGTGGTGAAGTGGTGGTGAAGTGATGGTGAAGTGGTGAAGTGGTGGTGAAGTGGTGAAGTGATTGTGAAGTGGTGGTGAAGTGGCAGTGAAGTGGTGGTGAAGTGGCGGTGAAGTGGCGGTGAAGTGATGGTGAAGTGGTGGTGAAGTGGTGGTGAAGTGGCGGTGAAGTGACGGTGAAGTGGTGGTGAAGTGGCGGTGAAGTGGCGGTGAAGTGGTGGTGAAGTGGCGGTGAAGTGACGGTGAAGTGACGGTGAAGTGGTGGTGAAGTGATGGTGAAGTGACGGTGAAGTGGTGGTGAAGTGGTGGTGAAGTGACGGTGAAGTGGTGGTGAAGTGGTGGTGAAGTGGCGGTGAAGTGGCGGTGAAGTGGTGGTGAAGTGGTGGTGAAGTGACGGTGAAGTGGTGGTGAAGTGGTGGTGAAGTGGCGGTGAAGTGGTGGTGAAGTGGTGGTGAAGTGGTGGTGAAGTGGTGAAGTGGTGGTGAAGTGGTGGTGAAGTGACGGTGAAGTGTTGGTGAAGTGGTGGTGAAGTGGTGGTGAAGTGGTGGTGAAGTGACGGTGAAGTGGTGGTGAAGTAATGGTGAAGTGACGGTGAAGTGGTGGTGAAGTGGCGGTGAAGTGACGGTGAAGTGGCGGTGAAGTGATGGTGAAGTGGTGGTGAAGTGGTGGTGAAGTGGTGGTGAAGTGGCGGTGAAGTGATGGTGAAGTGGCAGTGAAGTGGTGGTGAAGTGGTGGTGAAGTGGTGGTGAAGTGGCGGTGAAGTGGCGGTGAAGTGGCGGTGAAGTGGTGGTGAAGTGGCGGTGAAGTGGTGGTGAAGTGGTGGTGAAGTGGTGGTGAAGTGGTGAAGTGGTGGTGAAGTGGTGGTGAAGTGGTGAAGTGGTGGTGAAGTGATGGTGAAGTGGTGAAGTGGTGGTGAAGTGGTGAAGTGATTGTGAAGTGGCGGTGAAGTGGCGGTGAAGTGGCGGTGAAGTGGCGGTGAAGTGGTGGTGAAGTGATGGTGAAGTGGTGGTGAAGTGGTGGTGAAGTGGTGGTGAAGTGGTGGTGAAGTGGCGGTGAAGTGGTGGTGAAGTGGTGGTGAAGTGACGGTGAAGTGGCGGTGAAGTGGTGGTGAAGTGGTGGTGAAGTGGCGGTGAAGTGATGGTGAAGTGGTGGTGAAGTGGCGGTGAAGTGGCGGTGAAGTGGTGGTGAAGTGGTGGTGAAGTGTTGGTGAAGTGATGGTGAAGTGGTGAAGTGGTGGTAAAGTGGTGGTGAAGTGGTGGTGTGGTGGTGAAGTGGTGAAGTGGTGGTGAAGTGGTGGTGAAGTGGTGGTGAAGTGGTGAAGTGAAGTGGTGGTAAAGTGGCGGTGAAGTGGTGAAGTGGTGGTGAAGTGATGGTGAAGTCGTGGTGAAGTGACGGTGAAGTGGTGGTGAAGTGGTGGTGAAGTGGTGGTGAAGTGGTGGTGAAGTGATGGTGAAGTGGTGAAGTGGTGGTAAAGTGGTGGTGAAGTGGTGAAGTGGTGGTGAAGTGGTGGTGAAGTGGTGGTGAAGTGGCGGTGAAGTGGTGGTGAAGTGGTGGTGAAGTGACGGTGAAGTGGTGGTGAAGTGGTGGTGAAGTGGCGGTGAAGTGGTGGTGAAGTGGTGGTGAAGTGGTGGTGAAGTGGTGAAGTGGTGGTGAAGTGGTGGTGAAGTGGTGGTGAAGTGGTGGTGAAGTGGTGGTGAAGTGGTGGTGAAGTGACGGTGAAGTGGTGGTGAAGTGGTGGTGAAGTGACGGTGAAGTGGTGGTGAAGTGGTGGTGAAGTGGTGGTGAAGTGGTGAAGTGGTGGTGAAGTGATGGTGAAGTGGTGAAGTGGTGGTGAAGTGGTGAAGTGGCAGTGAAGTGGCGGTGAAGTGGCGGTGAAGTGGCGGTGAAGTGGCGGTGAAGTGGCGGTGAAGTGGCGGTGAAGTGGTGGTGAAGTGGTGGTGAAGTGGTGGTGAAGTGGCGGTGAAGTGGTGGTGAAGTGGTGGTGAAGTGGCGGTGAAGTGGTGGTGAAGTGGTGGTGAAGTGACGGTGAAGTGGCGGTGAAGTGGTGGTGAAGTGGTGGTGAAGTGGCGGTGAAGTGATGGTGAAGTGGTGGTGAAGTGGCGGTGAAGTGGCGGTGAAGTGGTGGTGAAGTGGTGGTGAAGTGGTGGTGAAGTGGTGGTGTGGTGGTGAAGTGGTGAAGTGGTGGTGAAGTGGTGGTGAAGTGGTGGTGAAGTGGTGAAGTGAAGTGGTGGTAAAGTGGCGGTGAAGTGGTGAAGTGGTGGTGAAGTGATGGTGAAGTGGTGGTGAAGTGACGGTGAAGTGGTGGTGAAGTGGTGGTGAAGTGGTGGTGAAGTGATGGTGAAGTGGTGAAGTGGTGGTAAAGTGGTGGTGAAGTGGTGGTGAAGTGGTGGTGAAGTGGTGAAGTGGTGGTGAAGTGATGGTGAAGTGGTGGTGAAGTGGTGGTGAAGTGGTGGTGAAGTGGTGGTGAAGTGGTGAAGTGGTGAAGTGGTGGTGAAGTGGTGGTGAAGTGGTGGTGAAGTGGTGGTGAAGTGGCGGTGAAGTGGTGGTGAAGTGGCGGTGAAGTGGTGGTGAAGTGGTGGTAAAGTGGTGGTGAAGTGACGGTGAAGTGGTGGTGAAGTGGTGGTGAAGTGATGGTGAAGTGGCGGTGAAGTGGTGGTGAAGTGGTGGTGAAGTGGTGGTGAAGTGGTGGTGAAGTGGTGGTGAAGTGGTGGTGAAGTGGTGGTGAAGTGATGGTGAAGTGGTGGTGAAGTGGTGGTGAAGTGGTGGTGAAGTGGTGGTGAAGTGACGGTGAAGTGATGGTGAAGTGGTGGTGAAGTGGTGGTGAAGTGGCGGTGAAGTGACGGTGAAGTGATGGTGAAGTGGTGGTGAAGTGGTGGTGAAGTGGTGGTGAAGTGACGGTGAAGTGACGGTGAAGTGATGGTGAAGTGGTGGTGAAGTGACGGTGAAGTGGCGGTGAAGTGATGGTGAAGTGGTGGTGTAGTGGTGGTGAAGTGACGGTGAAGTGACGGTGAAGTGCCGGTGAAGTGGTGGTGAAGTGACGGTGAAGTGACGGTGAAGTGGTGGTGAAGTGACGGTGAAGTGGTGGTGAAGTGACGGTGAAGTGATGGTGAAGTGACGGTGAAGTGGTGGTGAAGTGATGGTGAAGTGGTGGTGAAGTGGTGGTGAAGTGGTGGTGAAGTGGTGGTGAAGTGGTGGTGTGGTGGTGAAGTGGTGAAGTGGTGGTGAAGTGGTGGTGAAGTGGTGGTGAAGTGGTGGTGAAGTGGTGAAGTGGTGGTGAAGTGATGGTGAAGTGGTGGTGAAGTGGTGGTGAAGTGGTGGTGAAGTGGTGGTGAAGTGGTGGTGAAGTGGTGAAGTGGTGGTGAAGTGGTGAAGTGGTGGTAAAGTGGTGGTGAAGTGGTGGTGAAGTGACGGTGAAGTGGTGGTGAAGTGGTGGTGAAGTGGTGAAGTGAAGTGGTGGTAAAGTGGCGGTGAAGTGGTGAAGTGGTGGTGAAGTGACGGTGAAGTGGTGGTGAAGTGGTGGTGAAGTGGTGGTGAAGTGGTGGTGAAGTGATGGTGAAGTGGTGAAGTGGTGGTAAAGTGGTGGTGAAGTGGTGGTGAAGTGGTGGTGAAGTGGTGAAGTGGTGGTGAAGTGATGGTGAAGTGGTGGTGAAGTGACGGTGAAGTGGTGGTGAAGTGGTGGTGAAGTGACGGTGAAGTGGTGGTGAAGTGGTGGTGAAGTGGTGGTGAAGTGGTGGTGAAGTGGCGGTGAAGTGGTGGTGAAGTGGCGGTGAAGTGGTGGTGAAGTGGTGGTGAAGTGGTGGTGAAGTGGTGGTGAAGTGACGGTGAAGTGGTGGTGAAGTGGTGGTGAAGTGATGGTGAAGTGGTGGTGAAGTGGTGGTGAAGTGGTGGTGAAGTGGTGGTGAAGTGATGGTGAAGTGACGGTGAAGTGGTGGTGAAGTGATGGTGAAGTGGTGGTGAAGTGACGGTGAAGTGGTGGTGAAGTGGTGGTGAAGTGATGGTGAAGTGGTGGTGAAGTGATGGTGAAGTGGTGGTGAAGTGATGGTGAAGTGGTGGTGAAGTGGTGGTGAAGTGATGGTGAAGTGGTGGTGAAGTGGTGGTGAAGTGGCGGTGAAGTGGTGGTGAAGTGGTGGTGAAGTGGTGGTGAAGTGATGGTGAAGTGGTGGTGAAGTGGTGGTGAAGTGGTGGTGAAGTGGTGGTGAAGTGATGGTGAAGTGATGGTGAAGTGATGGTGAAGTGGTGGTGAAGTGGTGGTGAAGTGGTGGTGAAGTGGTGGTGAAGTGGTGGTGAAGTGGTGAAGTGGTGGTGAAGTGGTGAAGTGGTGGTAAAGTGGTGGTGAAGTGGTGGTGAAGTGGTGGTGAAGTGGTGGTGAAGTGACGGTGAAGTGGTGGTGAAGTGGTGGTGAAGTGGTGGTGAAGTGGTGGTGAAGTGGCGGTGAAGTGGTGGTGAAGTGGCGGTGAAGTGGTGGTGAAGTGGTGGTGAAGTGATGGTGAAGTGGTGGTGAAGTGGTGGTGAAGTGGTGGTGAAGTGGTGGTGAAGTGATGGTGAAGTGACGGTGAAGTGGTGGTGAAGTGATGGTGAAGTGGTGGTGAAGTGACGGTGAAGTGGTGGTGAAGTGGTGGTGAAGTGGTGGTGAAGTGGTGGTGAAGTGGTGGTGAAGTGGTGGTGAAGTGGTGGTGAAGTGGCGGTGAAGTGGTGGTGAAGTGATGGTGAAGTGGTGGTGAAGTGACGGTGAAGTGGTGGTGAAGTGGTGGTGAAGTGGTGGTGAAGTGATGGTGAAGTGATGGTGAAGTGGTGGTAAAGTGGTGGTGAAGTGGCGGTGAAGTGATGGTGAAGTGATGGTGAAGTGATGGTGAAGTGGTGGTGAAGTGGCGGTAAAGTGGCGGTGAAGTGGCGGTGAAGTGGTGGTGAAGTGGTGAAGTGGTGGTGAAGTGGTGGTGAAGTGGTGAAGTGGTGGTGAAGTGGTGGTGAAGTGGCGGTGAAGTGATGGTGAAGTGGTGGTGAAGTGGTGGTGAAGTGGTGGTGAAGTGATGGTGAAGTGGTGAAGTGGTGGTAAAGTGGTGGTGAAGTGGTGGTGAAGTGGTGAAGTGGTGGTGAAGTGGTGGTGAAGTGGTGGTGAAGTGGTGGTGAAGTGGTGGTGAAGTGACGGTGAAGTGACGGTGAAGTGGTGGTGAAGTGGTGGTGAAGTGGTGGTGAAGTGATGGTGAAGTGGTGGTGAAGTGGTGGTGAAGTGATGGTGAAGTGGTGGTGAAGTGGTGGTGAAGTGGTGGTGAAGTGATGGTGAAGTGGCAGTGAAGTGGCGGTGAAGTGGTGGTGAAGTGGTGAAGTGGTGGTGAAGTGGTGGTGAAGTGGCGGTGAAGTGGCGGTGAAGTGACGGTGAAGTGGTGGTGAAGTGGTGGTGAAGTGGTGGTGAAGTGGCGGTGAAGTGATGGTGAAGTGGCAGTGAAGTGGTGGTGAAGTGGTGGTGAAGTGGTGGTGAAGTGGTGGTGAAGTGACGGTGAAGTGGTGGTGAAGTGGTGGTGAAGTGGTGGTGAAGTGGTGGTGAAGTGACGGTGAAGTGGTGGTGAAGTGGTGGTGAAGTGGTGGTGAAGTGGTGGTGAAGTGGTGGTGAAGTGGCGGTGAAGTGGCGGTGAAGTGGCGGTGAAGTGATGGTGAAGTGGTGGTGAAGTGGTGGTGAAGTGACGGTGAAGTGGTGGTGAAGTGGTGGTGAAGTGATGGTGAAGTGGTGGTGAAGTGGTGGTGAAGTGACGGTGAAGTGGTGGTGAAGTGACGGTGAAGTGGTGGTGAAGTGGTGGTGAAGTGGTGGTGAAGTGGTGAAGTGGTGGTGAAGTGATGGTGAAGTGGTGAAGTGGTGGTGAAGTGGTGAAGTGATTGTGAAGTGGTGGTGAAGTGGCAGTGAAGTGGTGGTGAAGTGGCGGTGAAGTGGCGGTGAAGTGATGGTGAAGTGGTGGTGAAGTGGTGGTGAAGTGGCGGTGAAGTGACGGTGAAGTGGTGGTGAAGTGGCGGTGAAGTGGCGGTGAAGTGGTGGTGAAGTGGCGGTGAAGTGACGGTGAAGTGACGGTGAAGTGGTGGTGAAGTGATGGTGAAGTGACGGTGAAGTGGTGGTGAAGTGGTGGTGAAGTGACGGTGAAGTGGTGGTGAAGTGGTGGTGAAGTGGCGGTGAAGTGGCGGTGAAGTGGTGGTGAAGTGGTGGTGAAGTGACGGTGAAGTGGTGGTGAAGTGGTGGTGAAGTGGCGGTGAAGTGGTGGTGAAGTGGTGGTGAAGTGGTGGTGAAGTGGTGAAGTGGTGGTGAAGTGGTGGTGAAGTGACGGTGAAGTGTTGGTGAAGTGGTGGTGAAGTGGTGGTGAAGTGGTGGTGAAGTGACGGTGAAGTGGTGGTGAAGTAATGGTGAAGTGACGGTGAAGTGGTGGTGAAGTGGCGGTGAAGTGACGGTGAAGTGGCGGTGAAGTGATGGTGAAGTGGTGGTGAAGTGGTGGTGAAGTGGTGGTGAAGTGGCGGTGAAGTGATGGTGAAGTGGCAGTGAAGTGGTGGTGAAGTGGTGGTGAAGTGGTGGTGAAGTGGCGGTGAAGTGGCGGTGAAGTGGCGGTGAAGTGGTGGTGAAGTGGCGGTGAAGTGGTGGTGAAGTGGTGGTGAAGTGGTGGTGAAGTGGTGAAGTGGTGGTGAAGTGGTGGTGAAGTGGTGAAGTGGTGGTGAAGTGATGGTGAAGTGGTGAAGTGGTGGTGAAGTGGTGAAGTGATTGTGAAGTGGCGGTGAAGTGGCGGTGAAGTGGCGGTGAAGTGGCGGTGAAGTGGTGGTGAAGTGATGGTGAAGTGGTGGTGAAGTGGTGGTGAAGTGGTGGTGAAGTGGTGGTGAAGTGGCGGTGAAGTGGTGGTGAAGTGGTGGTGAAGTGACGGTGAAGTGGCGGTGAAGTGGTGGTGAAGTGGTGGTGAAGTGGCGGTGAAGTGATGGTGAAGTGGTGGTGAAGTGGCGGTGAAGTGGCGGTGAAGTGGTGGTGAAGTGGTGGTGAAGTGTTGGTGAAGTGATGGTGAAGTGGTGAAGTGGTGGTAAAGTGGTGGTGAAGTGGTGGTGTGGTGGTGAAGTGGTGAAGTGGTGGTGAAGTGGTGGTGAAGTGGTGGTGAAGTGGTGAAGTGAAGTGGTGGTAAAGTGGCGGTGAAGTGGTGAAGTGGTGGTGAAGTGATGGTGAAGTCGTGGTGAAGTGACGGTGAAGTGGTGGTGAAGTGGTGGTGAAGTGGTGGTGAAGTGGTGGTGAAGTGATGGTGAAGTGGTGAAGTGGTGGTAAAGTGGTGGTGAAGTGGTGGTGAAGTGGTGGTGAAGTGGTGAAGTGGTGGTGAAGTGATGGTGAAGTGGTGGTGAAGTGGTGGTGAAGTGGTGGTGAAGTGGTGGTGAAGTGGTGAAGTGGTGGTGAAGTGGTGAAGTGGTGGTAAAGTGGTGGTGAAGTGGTGGTGAAGTGGTGGTGAAGTGGTGGTGAAGTGGCGGTGAAGTGGTGGTGAAGTGGCGGTGAAGTGGTGGTGAAGTGGTGGTGAAGTGGCGGTGAAGTGGTGGTGAAGTGGCGGTGAAGTGGTGGTGAAGTGGTGGTAAAGTGGTGGTGAAGTGACGGTGAAGTGGTGGTGAAGTGGTGGTGAAGTGATGGTGAAGTGGCGGTGAAGTGGTGGTGAAGTGGTGGTGAAGTGGTGGTGAAGTGGTGGTGAAGTGGTGGTGAAGTGACGGTGAAGTGGTGGTGAAGTGACGGTGAAGTGGTGGTGAAGTGGTGGTGAAGTGGTGGTGAAGTGGTGAAGTGGTGGTGAAGTGATGGTGAAGTGGTGAAGTGGTGGTGAAGTGGTGAAGTGATTGTGAAGTGGTGGTGAAGTGGTGGTGAAGTGGCGGTGAAGTGGCGGTGAAGTGGTGGTGAAGTGGTGGTGAAGTGTTGGTGAAGTGATGGTGAAGTGGTGAAGTGGTGGTAAAGTGGTGGTGAAGTGGTGGTGTGGTGGTGAAGTGGTGAAGTGGTGGTGAAGTGGTGGTGAAGTGGTGAAGTGAAGTGGTGGTAAAGTGGCGGTGAAGTGGTGAAGTGGTGGTGAAGTGATGGTGAAGTCGTGGTGAAGTGACGGTGAAGTGGTGGTGAAGTGGTGGTGAAGTGGTGGTGAAGTGGTGGTGAAGTGATGGTGAAGTGGTGAAGTGGTGGTAAAGTGGTGGTGAAGTGGTGGTGAAGTGGTGGTGAAGTGGTGGTGAAGTGGTGGTGAAGTGGTGGTGAAGTGGTGGTGAAGTGGTGAAGTGGTGGTGAAGTGGTGAAGTGGTGGTAAAGTGGTGGTGAAGTGGCGGTGAAGTGGTGGTGAAGTGATGGTGAAGTGGTGGTGAAGTGGTGGTGAAGTGGTGGTGAAGTGGTGGTGAAGTGGCGGTGAAGTGGTGGTGAAGTGGCGGTGAAGTGGTGGTGAAGTGGTGGTGAAGTGGCGGTGAAGTGGTGGTGAAGTGGCGGTGAAGTGGTGGTGAAGTGGTGGTAAAGTGGTGGTGAAGTGACGGTGAAGTGGTGGTGAAGTGGTGGTGAAGTGATGGTGAAGTGGCGGTGAAGTGGTGGTGAAGTGGTGGTGAAGTGGTGGTGAAGTGGTGGTGAAGTGGTGGTGAAGTGACGGTGAAGTGGTGGTGAAGTGACGGTGAAGTGGTGGTGAAGTGGTGGTGAAGTGGTGGTGAAGTGGTGAAGTGGTGGTGAAGTGATGGTGAAGTGGTGAAGTGGTGGTGAAGTGGTGAAGTGATTGTGAAGTGGTGGTGAAGTGGCAGTGAAGTGGTGGTGAAGTGGCGGTGAAGTGGCGGTGAAGTGATGGTGAAGTGGTGGTGAAGTGGTGGTGAAGTGACGGTGAAGTGGTGGTGAAGTGACGGTGAAGTGGTGGTGAAGTGGTGGTGAAGTGGTGGTGAAGTGGTGGTGAAGTGACGGTGAAGTGATGGTGAAGTGGTGGTGAAGTGACGGTGAAGTGGTGGTGATGTGGTGGTGAAGTGGCGGTGAAGTGGTGGTGAAGTGGTGGTTAAGTGACGGTGAAGTGGTGGTGAAGTGATGGTGAAGTGTTGGTGAAGTGACAGTGAAGTGGTGGTGAAGTGATGGTGAAGTGGTGGTGAAGTGACGGTGAAGTGATGGTGAAGTGGTGGTGAAGTGATGGTGAAGTGGTGGTGAAGTGGTGGTGAAGTGGTGGTGAAGTGTTGGTGAAGTGGTGGTGAAGTGGCGGTGAAGTGGTGGTGAAGTGTTGGTGAAGTGGCGGTGAAGTGGTGGTGAAGTGATGGTGAAGTGGTGGTGAAGTGACGGTGAAGTGACGGTGAAGTGGTGGTGAAGTGGCGGTGAAGTGACGGTGAAGTGACGGTGAAGTGGCGGTGAAGTGATGGTGAAGTGGTGGTGAAGTGGTGGTGAAGTGGTGGTGAAGTGGCGGTGAAGTGACGGTGAAGTGGTGGTGAAGTGGCGGTGAAGTGGCGGTGAAGTGGTGGTGAAGTGGCGGTGAAGTGATGGTGAAGTGACGGTGAAGTGGTGGTGAAGTGATGGTGAAGTGACGGTGAAGTGACGGTGAAGTGGTGGTGAAGTGACGGTGAAGTGGCGGTGAAGTGGTGGTGAAGTGGTGGTGAAGTGACGGTGAAGTGGTGGTGAAGTGGTGGTGAAGTGGCGGTGAAGTGGTGGTGAAGTGGTGGTGAAGTGGTGGTGAAGTGGTGGTGAAGTGGTGGTGAAGTGACGGTGAAGTGGCGGTGAAGTGGTGGTGAAGTGGTGGTGAAGTGGTGGTGAAGTGACGGTGAAGTGGTGGTGAAGTGGTGGTGAAGTGACGGTGAAGTGGTGGTGAAGTGGCGGTGAAGTGACGGTGAAGTGGCGGTGAAGTGATGGTGAAGTGGTGGTGAAGTGGTGGTGAAGTGGTGGTGAAGTGGCGGTGAAGTGATGGTGAAGTGGCAGTGAAGTGGTGGTGAAGTGGTGGTGAAGTGGTGGTGAAGTGGTGGTGAAGTAGCGGTGAAGTGGTGGTGAAGTGGTGGTGAAGTGGTGGTGAAGTGGTGAAGTGGTGGTGAAGTGATGGTGAAGTGGTGAAGTGATTGTGAAGTGGTGGTGAAGTGGCAGTGAAGTGGCGGTGAAGTGGCGGTGAAGTGGCGGTGAAGTGGCGGTGAAGTGGCGGTGAAGTGGTGGTGAAGTGGTGGTGAAGTGGCGGTGAAGTGGTGGTGAAGTGGTGGTGAAGTGGCGGTGAAGTGGTGGTGAAGTGGTGGTGAAGTGACGGTGAAGTGGCGGTGAAGTGGTGGTGAAGTGGTGGTGAAGTGGCGGTGAAGTGATGGTGAAGTGGTGGTGAAGTGGCGGTGAAGTGGCGGTGAAGTGGTGGTGAAGTGGTGGTGAAGTGGTGGTGAAGTGGTGGTGTGGTGGTGAAGTGGTGAAGTGGTGGTGAAGTGGTGGTGAAGTGGTGGTGAAGTGGTGAAGTGAAGTGGTGGTAAAGTGGCGGTGAAGTGGTGAAGTGGTGGTGAAGTGATGGTGAAGTGGTGGTGAAGTGACGGTGAAGTGGTGGTGAAGTGGTGGTGAAGTGGTGGTGAAGTGGTGGTGAAGTGATGGTGAAGTGGTGAAGTGGTGGTAAAGTGGTGGTGAAGTGGTGGTGAAGTGGTGGTGAAGTGGTGAAGTGGTGGTGAAGTGATGGTGAAGTGGTGGTGAAGTGGTGGTGAAGTGGTGGTGAAGTGGTGGTGAAGTGGTGAAGTGGTGAAGTGGTGGTGAAGTGGTGGTGAAGTGGTGGTGAAGTGGTGGTGAAGTGGCGGTGAAGTGGCGGTGAAGTGGCGGTGAAGTGGTGGTGAAGTGGTGGTGAAGTGGTGGTGAAGTGGTGGTGAAGTGGCGGTGAAGTGGTGGTGAAGTGGTGGTGAAGTGGTGGTGAAGTGGTGGTGAAGTGGTGGTGAAGTGGTGGTGAAGTGGTGGTGAAGTGGTGGTGAAGTGGTGGTGAAGTGACGGTGAAGTGATGGTGAAGTGGTGGTGAAGTGGTGGTGAAGTGGCGGTGAAGTGACGGTGAAGTGATGGTGAAGTGGTGGTGAAGTGGTGGTGAAGTGGTGGTGAAGTGACGGTGAAGTGACGGTGAAGTGATGGTGAAGTGGTGGTGAAGTGACGGTGAAGTGGCGGTGAAGTGATGGTGAAGTGGTGGTGTAGTGGTGGTGAAGTGACGGTGAAGTGACGGTGAAGTGCCGGTGAAGTGGTGGTGAAGTGACGGTGAAGTGACGGTGAAGTGGTGGTGAAGTGACGGTGAAGTGGTGGTGAAGTGACGGTGAAGTGATGGTGAAGTGACGGTGAAGTGGTGGTGAAGTGATGGTGAAGTGATGGTGAAGTGGTGGTGAAGTGGTGGTGAAGTGGTGGTGAAGTGGTGGTGAAGTGGTGGTGAAGTGGTGGTGTGGTGGTGAAGTGGTGAAGTGGTGGTGAAGTGGTGGTGAAGTGGTGGTGAAGTGGTGGTGAAGTGGTGAAGTGGTGGTGAAGTGATGGTGAAGTGGTGGTGAAGTGGTGGTGAAGTGGTGGTGAAGTGGTGGTGAAGTGGTGAAGTGGTGGTGAAGTGGTGAAGTGGTGGTAAAGTGGTGGTGAAGTGGTGGTGAAGTGACGGTGAAGTGGTGGTGAAGTGGTGGTGAAGTGGTGAAGTGAAGTGGTGGTAAAGTGGCGGTGAAGTGGTGAAGTGGTGGTGAAGTGATGGTGAAGTGGTGGTGAAGTGACGGTGAAGTGGTGGTTAAGTGGTGGTGAAGTGGTGGTGAAGTGGTGGTGAAGTGGTGGTGAAGTGGCGGTGAAGTGGTGGTGAAGTGGCGGTGAAGTGGTGGTGAAGTGGTGGTGAAGTGGTGGTGAAGTGGTGGTGAAGTGACGGTGAAGTGGTGGTGAAGTGGTGGTGAAGTGATGGTGAAGTGGTGGTGAAGTGGTGGTGAAGTGGTGGTGAAGTGGTGGTGAAGTGATGGTGAAGTGACGGTGAAGTGGTGGTGAAGTGATGGTGAAGTGGTGGTGAAGTGACGGTGAAGTGGTGGTGAAGTGGTGGTGAAGTGGTGGTGAAGTGATGGTGAAGTGGTGGTGAAGTGATGGTGAAGTGGTGGTGAAGTGATGGTGAAGTGGTGGTGAAGTGGTGGTGAAGTGATGGTGAAGTGGTGGTGAAGTGGTGGTGAAGTGGCGGTGAAGTGGTGGTGAAGTGGCGGTGAAGTGGTGGTGAAGTGGTGGTGAAGTGATGGTGAAGTGGTGGTGAAGTGGTGGTGAAGTGGTGGTGAAGTGGTGGTGAAGTGATGGTGAAGTGATGGTGAAGTGGTGGTGAAGTGGTGGTGAAGTGGTGGTGAAGTGGTGGTGAAGTGGTGGTGAAGTGGTGAAGTGGTGGTGAAGTGGTGAAGTGGTGGTAAAGTGGTGGTGAAGTGGTGGTGAAGTGACGGTGAAGTGGTGGTGAAGTGGTGGTGAAGTGACGGTGAAGTGGTGGTGAAGTGGTGGTGAAGTGGTGGTGAAGTGGTGGTGAAGTGGCGGTGAAGTGGTGGTGAAGTGGCGGTGAAGTGGTGGTGAAGTGGTGGTGAAGTGATGGTGAAGTGGTGGTGAAGTGGTGGTGAAGTGGTGGTGAAGTGGTGGTGAAGTGATGGTGAAGTGACGGTGAAGTGGTGGTGAAGTGATGGTGAAGTGGTGGTGAAGTGACGGTGAAGTGATGGTGAAGTGATGGTGAAGTGATGGTGAAGTGGTGGTGAAGTGGTGGTGAAGTGGTGGTGAAGTGATGGTGAAGTGGTGGTGAAGTGGTGGTGAAGTGGTGGTGAAGTGGTGGTGAAGTGGCGGTGAAGTGGTGGTGAAGTGATGGTGAAGTGGTGGTGAAGTGACGGTGAAGTGGTGGTGAAGTGGTGGTGAAGTGGTGGTGAAGTGATGGTGAAGTGATGGTGAAGTGGTGGTAAAGTGGTGGTGAAGTGGCGGTGAAGTGATGGTGAAGTGATGGTGAAGTGATGGTGAAGTGGTGGTGAAGTGGCGGTAAAGTGGCGGTGAAGTGGCGGTGAAGTGGTGGTGAAGTGGTGAAGTGGTGGTGAAGTGGTGGTGAAGTGGTGAAGTGGTGGTGAAGTGGTGGTGAAGTGGCGGTGAAGTGATGGTGAAGTGGTGGTGAAGTGGTGGTGAAGTGGTGGTGAAGTGATGGTGAAGTGGTGAAGTGGTGGTAAAGTGGTGGTGAAGTGGTGAAGTGGTGGTGAAGTGGTGGTGAAGTGGTGGTGAAGTGGTGGTGAAGTGGTGGTGAAGTGACGGTGAAGTGGTGGTGAAGTGGTGGTGAAGTGGTGGTGAAGTGATGGTGAAGTGGTGGTGAAGTGGTGGTGAAGTGATGGTGAAGTGGTGGTGAAGTGGTGGTGAAGTGGTGGTGAAGTGATGGTGAAGTGGCAGTGAAGTGGCGGTGAAGTGGTGGTGAAGTGGTGAAGTGGTGGTGAAGTGGTGGTGAAGTGGTGGTGAAGTGGCGGTGAAGTGGCGGTGAAGTGATGGTGAAGTGGTGGTGAAGTGGTGGTGAAGTGACGGTGAAGTGGTGGTGAAGTGGTGGTGAAGTGATGGTGAAGTGGTGGTGAAGTGGTGGTGAAGTGACGGTGAAGTGGTGGTGAAGTGACGGTGAAGTGGTGGTGAAGTGGTGGTGAAGTGGTGGTGAAGTGGTGAAGTGGTGGTGAAGTGATGGTGAAGTGGTGAAGTGGTGGTGAAGTGGTGAAGTGATTGTGAAGTGGTGGTGAAGTGGCAGTGAAGTGGTGGTGAAGTGGCGGTGAAGTGGCGGTGAAGTGATGGTGAAGTGGTGGTGAAGTGGTGGTGAAGTGGTGGTGAAGTGACGGTGAAGTGGTGGTGAAGTGGTGGTGAAGTGGTGGTGAAGTGGTGGTGAAGTGGTGGTGAAGTGGTGAAGTGGTGGTGAAGTGATGGTGAAGTGATTGTGAAGTGGCGGTGAAGTGATGGTGAAGTGGTGGTGAAGTGGCAGTGAAGTGGTGGTGAAGTGGTGGTGAAGTGGTGGTAAAGTGGTGGTGAAGTGGTGGTGAAGTGGTGGTGAAGTGATGGTGAAGTGACGGTGAAGTGGTGGTGAAGTGGTGGTGAAGTGGTGGTGAAGTGGTGGTGAAGTGGTGGTGAAGTGATGGTGAAGTGACGGTGAAGTGGTGGTGAAGTGACGGTGAAGTGGTGGTGAAGTGGTGGTGAAGTGGTGGTGAAGTGGTGAAGTGGTGGTGAAGTGATGGTGAAGTGATTGTGAAGTGGTGGTGAAGTGGCAGTGAAGTGGTGGTGAAGTGGCGGTGAAGTGGCGGTGAAGTGATGGTGAAGTGGTGGTGAAGTGGTGGTGAAGTGACGGTGAAGTGGTGGTGAAGTGACGGTGAAGTGGTGGTGAAGTGGTGGTGAAGTGGTGGTGAAGTGACGGTGAAGTGATGGTGAAGTGGTGGTGAAGTGACGGTGAAGTGGTGGTGATGTGGTGGTGAAGTGGCGGTGAAGTGGTGGTGAAGTGGTGGTGAAGTGACGGTGAAGTGGTGGTGAAGTGATGGTGAAGTGTTGGTGAAGTGACAGTGAAGTGGTGGTGAAGTGATGGTGAAGTGGTGGTGAAGTGACGGTGAAGTGATGGTGAAGTGGTGGTGAAGTGATGGTGAAGTGGTGGTGAAGTGGTGGTGAAGTGGTGGTGAAGTGACGGTGAAGTGTTGGTGAAGTGGTGGTGAAGTGGCGGTGAAGTGGTGGTGAAGTGTTGGTGAAGTGGCGGTGAAGTGGTGGTGAAGTGATGGTGAAGTGGCGGTGAAGTGACGGTGAAGTGGCGGTGAAGTGACGGTGAAGTGACGGTGAAGTGGTGGTGAAGTGGTGGTGAAGTGGTGGTGAAGTGGCGGTGAAGTGACGGTGAAGTGGTGGTGAAGTGGCGGTGAAGTGGCGGTGAAGTGGCGGTGAAGTGATGGTGAAGTGACGGTGAAGTGGTGGTGAAGTGATGGTGAAGTGACGGTGAAGTGACGGTGAAGTGGTGGTGAAGTGACGGTGAAGTGGCGGTGAAGTGGTGGTGAAGTGGTGGTGAAGTGACGGTGAAGTGGTGGTGAAGTGGTGGTGAAGTGGCGGTGAAGTGGTGGTGAAGTGGTGGTGAAGTGGTGGTGAAGTGGTGAAGTGGTGGTGAAGTGGTGGTGAAGTGGTGGTGAAGTGGTGGTGAAGTGGTGGTGAAGTGGTGGTGAAGTGACGGTGAAGTGGTGGTGAAGTGGTGGTGAAGTGACGGTGAAGTGGTGGTGAAGTGGTGGTGAAGTGGTGGTGAAGTGGTGAAGTGGTGGTGAAGTGATGGTGAAGTGGTGAAGTGGTGGTGAAGTGGTGAAGTGGCAGTGAAGTGGCGGTGAAGTGGCGGTGAAGTGGCGGTGAAGTGGCGGTGAAGTGGCGGTGAAGTGGCGGTGAAGTGGTGGTGAAGTGGTGGTGAAGTGGTGGTGAAGTGGCGGTGAAGTGGTGGTGAAGTGGTGGTGAAGTGGCGGTGAAGTGGTGGTGAAGTGGTGGTGAAGTGACGGTGAAGTGGCGGTGAAGTGGTGGTGAAGTGGTGGTGAAGTGGCGGTGAAGTGATGGTGAAGTGGTGGTGAAGTGGCGGTGAAGTGGCGGTGAAGTGGTGGTGAAGTGGTGGTGAAGTGGTGGTGAAGTGGTGGTGTGGTGGTGAAGTGGTGAAGTGGTGGTGAAGTGGTGGTGAAGTGGTGGTGAAGTGGTGAAGTGAAGTGGTGGTAAAGTGGCGGTGAAGTGGTGAAGTGGTGGTGAAGTGATGGTGAAGTGGTGGTGAAGTGACGGTGAAGTGGTGGTGAAGTGGTGGTGAAGTGGTGGTGAAGTGATGGTGAAGTGGTGAAGTGGTGGTAAAGTGGTGGTGAAGTGGTGGTGAAGTGGTGGTGAAGTGGTGAAGTGGTGGTGAAGTGATGGTGAAGTGGTGGTGAAGTGGTGGTGAAGTGGTGGTGAAGTGGTGGTGAAGTGGTGAAGTGGTGAAGTGGTGGTGAAGTGGTGGTGAAGTGGTGGTGAAGTGGTGGTGAAGTGGCGGTGAAGTGGTGGTGAAGTGGCGGTGAAGTGGTGGTGAAGTGGTGGTAAAGTGGTGGTGAAGTGACGGTGAAGTGGTGGTGAAGTGGTGGTGAAGTGATGGTGAAGTGGCGGTGAAGTGGTGGTGAAGTGGTGGTGAAGTGGTGGTGAAGTGGTGGTGAAGTGGTGGTGAAGTGGTGGTGAAGTGGTGGTGAAGTGATGGTGAAGTGGTGGTGAAGTGGTGGTGAAGTGGTGGTGAAGTGGTGGTGAAGTGACGGTGAAGTGATGGTGAAGTGGTGGTGAAGTGGTGGTGAAGTGGCGGTGAAGTGACGGTGAAGTGATGGTGAAGTGGTGGTGAAGTGGTGGTGAAGTGGTGGTGAAGTGACGGTGAAGTGACGGTGAAGTGATGGTGAAGTGGTGGTGAAGTGACGGTGAAGTGGCGGTGAAGTGATGGTGAAGTGGTGGTGTAGTGGTGGTGAAGTGACGGTGAAGTGACGGTGAAGTGCCGGTGAAGTGGTGGTGAAGTGACGGTGAAGTGACGGTGAAGTGGTGGTGAAGTGACGGTGAAGTGGTGGTGAAGTGACGGTGAAGTGATGGTGAAGTGACGGTGAAGTGGTGGTGAAGTGATGGTGAAGTGGTGGTGAAGTGGTGGTGAAGTGGTGGTGAAGTGGTGGTGAAGTGGTGGTGTGGTGGTGAAGTGGTGAAGTGGTGGTGAAGTGGTGGTGAAGTGGTGGTGAAGTGGTGGTGAAGTGGTGAAGTGGTGGTGAAGTGATGGTGAAGTGGTGGTGAAGTGGTGGTGAAGTGGTGGTGAAGTGGTGGTGAAGTGGTGGTGAAGTGGTGAAGTGGTGGTGAAGTGGTGAAGTGGTGGTAAAGTGGTGGTGAAGTGGTGGTGAAGTGACGGTGAAGTGGTGGTGAAGTGGTGGTGAAGTGGTGAAGTGAAGTGGTGGTAAAGTGGCGGTGAAGTGGTGAAGTGGTGGTGAAGTGACGGTGAAGTGGTGGTGAAGTGGTGGTGAAGTGGTGGTGAAGTGGTGGTGAAGTGATGGTGAAGTGGTGAAGTGGTGGTAAAGTGGTGGTGAAGTGGTGGTGAAGTGGTGGTGAAGTGGTGAAGTGGTGGTGAAGTGATGGTGAAGTGGTGGTGAAGTGACGGTGAAGTGGTGGTGAAGTGGTGGTGAAGTGACGGTGAAGTGGTGGTGAAGTGGTGGTGAAGTGGTGGTGAAGTGGTGGTGAAGTGGCGGTGAAGTGGTGGTGAAGTGGCGGTGAAGTGGTGGTGAAGTGGTGGTGAAGTGGTGGTGAAGTGGTGGTGAAGTGACGGTGAAGTGGTGGTGAAGTGGTGGTGAAGTGATGGTGAAGTGGTGGTGAAGTGGTGGTGAAGTGGTGGTGAAGTGGTGGTGAAGTGATGGTGAAGTGACGGTGAAGTGGTGGTGAAGTGATGGTGAAGTGGTGGTGAAGTGACGGTGAAGTGGTGGTGAAGTGGTGGTGAAGTGGTGGTGAAGTGATGGTGAAGTGGTGGTGAAGTGATGGTGAAGTGGTGGTGAAGTGATGGTGAAGTGGTGGTGAAGTGGTGGTGAAGTGATGGTGAAGTGGTGGTGAAGTGGTGGTGAAGTGGCGGTGAAGTGGTGGTGAAGTGGTGGTGAAGTGATGGTGAAGTGGTGGTGAAGTGGTGGTGAAGTGGTGGTGAAGTGGTGGTGAAGTGATGGTGAAGTGATGGTGAAGTGATGGTGAAGTGGTGGTGAAGTGGTGGTGAAGTGGTGGTGAAGTGGTGGTGAAGTGGTGGTGAAGTGGTGAAGTGGTGGTGAAGTGGTGAAGTGGTGGTAAAGTGGTGGTGAAGTGGTGGTGAAGTGGTGGTGAAGTGGTGGTGAAGTGACGGTGAAGTGGTGGTGAAGTGGTGGTGAAGTGGTGGTGAAGTGGTGGTGAAGTGGCGGTGAAGTGGTGGTGAAGTGGCGGTGAAGTGGTGGTGAAGTGGTGGTGAAGTGATGGTGAAGTGGTGGTGAAGTGGTGGTGAAGTGGTGGTGAAGTGGTGGTGAAGTGATGGTGAAGTGACGGTGAAGTGGTGGTGAAGTGATGGTGAAGTGGTGGTGAAGTGACGGTGAAGTGGTGGTGAAGTGGTGGTGAAGTGGTGGTGAAGTGGTGGTGAAGTGGTGGTGAAGTGGTGGTGAAGTGGTGGTGAAGTGGCGGTGAAGTGGTGGTGAAGTGATGGTGAAGTGGTGGTGAAGTGACGGTGAAGTGGTGGTGAAGTGGTGGTGAAGTGGTGGTGAAGTGATGGTGAAGTGATGGTGAAGTGGTGGTAAAGTGGTGGTGAAGTGGCGGTGAAGTGATGGTGAAGTGATGGTGAAGTGATGGTGAAGTGGTGGTGAAGTGGCGGTAAAGTGGCGGTGAAGTGGCGGTGAAGTGGTGGTGAAGTGGTGAAGTGGTGGTGAAGTGGTGGTGAAGTGGTGAAGTGGTGGTGAAGTGGTGGTGAAGTGGCGGTGAAGTGATGGTGAAGTGGTGGTGAAGTGGTGGTGAAGTGGTGGTGAAGTGATGGTGAAGTGGTGAAGTGGTGGTAAAGTGGTGGTGAAGTGGTGGTGAAGTGGTGAAGTGGTGGTGAAGTGGTGGTGAAGTGGTGGTGAAGTGGTGGTGAAGTGGTGGTGAAGTGACGGTGAAGTGACGGTGAAGTGGTGGTGAAGTGGTGGTGAAGTGGTGGTGAAGTGATGGTGAAGTGGTGGTGAAGTGGTGGTGAAGTGATGGTGAAGTGGTGGTGAAGTGGTGGTGAAGTGGTGGTGAAGTGATGGTGAAGTGGCAGTGAAGTGGCGGTGAAGTGGTGGTGAAGTGGTGAAGTGGTGGTGAAGTGGTGGTGAAGTGGCGGTGAAGTGGCGGTGAAGTGACGGTGAAGTGGTGGTGAAGTGGTGGTGAAGTGGTGGTGAAGTGGCGGTGAAGTGATGGTGAAGTGGCAGTGAAGTGGTGGTGAAGTGGTGGTGAAGTGGTGGTGAAGTGGTGGTGAAGTGACGGTGAAGTGGTGGTGAAGTGGTGGTGAAGTGGTGGTGAAGTGGTGGTGAAGTGACGGTGAAGTGGTGGTGAAGTGGTGGTGAAGTGGTGGTGAGTGGTGGTGAAGTGGTGGTGAAGTGGCGGTGAAGTGGCGGTGAAGTGGCGGTGAAGTGATGGTGAAGTGGTGGTGAAGTGGTGGTGAAGTGACGGTGAAGTGGTGGTGAAGTGGTGGTGAAGTGATGGTGAAGTGGTGGTGAAGTGGTGGTGAAGTGACGGTGAAAGTGGTGGTGAAGTGACGGTGAAGTGGTGGTGAAGTGGTGGTGAAGTGGTGGTGAAGTGGTGAAGTGGTGGTGAAGTGATGGTGAAGTGGTGAAGTGGTGGTGAAGTGGTGAAGTGATTGTGAAGTGGTGGTGAAGTGGCAGTGAAGTGGTGGTGAAGTGGCGGTGAAGTGGCGGTGAAGTGATGGTGAAGTGGTGGTGAAGTGGTGGTGAAGTGGCGGTGAAGTGACGGTGAAGTGGTGGTGAAGTGGCGGTGAATGGCGGTGAAGTGGTGGTGAAGTGGCGGTGAAGTGACGGTGAAGTGACGGTGAAGTGGTGGTGAAGTGATGGTGAAGTGACGGTGAAGTGGTGGTGAAGTGGTGGTGAAGTGACGGTGAAGTGGTGGTGAAGTGGTGGTGAAGTGGCGGTGAAGTGGCGGTGAAGTGGTGGTGAAGTGGTGGTGAAGTGACGGTGAAGTGGTGGTGAAGTGGTGGTGAAGTGGCGGTGAAGTGGTGGTGAAGTGGTGGTGAAGTGGTGGTGAAGTGGTGAAGTGGTGGTGAAGTGGTGGTGAAGTGACGGTGAAGTGTTGGTGAAGTGGTGGTGAAGTGGTGGTGAAGTGGTGGTGAAGTGACGGTGAAGTGGTGGTGAAGTAATGGTGAAGTGACGGTGAAGTGGTGGTGAAGTGGGCGGTGAAGTGACGGTGAAGTGGCGGTGAAGTGATGGTGAAGTGGTGGTGAAGTGGTGGTGAAGGTGGTGGTGAAGTGGCGGTGAAGTGATGGTGAAGTGGCAGTGAAGTGGTGGTGAAGTGGTGGTGAAGTGGTGGGTGAGTGAGGTGAGTGGCGGTGAAGTGGCGGTGAAGTGGCGGTGAAGTGGTGGTGAAGTGGCGGTGAAGTGGTGGTGAAGTGGTGGTGAAGTGGTGGTGAAGTGGTGAAGTGGTGGTGATGTGGTGGTGAAGTGGTGAAGTGGTGGTGAAGTGATGGTGAAGTGGTGAAGTGGTGGTGAAAGTGGTGAAGTGATTGTGAAGTGGCGGTGAAGTGGCGGTGAAGTGGCGGTGAAGTGGCGGTGAAGTGGTGGTGAAGTGATGGTGAAGTGGTGGTGAAGTGGTGGTGAAGTGGTGGTGAAGTGGTGGTGAAGTGGCGGTGAAGTGGTGGTGAAGTGGTGGTGAAGTGACGGTGAAGTGGCGGTGAAGTGGTGGTGAAGTGGTGGTGAAGTGGCGGTGAAGTGATGGTGAAGTGGTGGTGAAGTGGCGGTGAAGTGGCGGTGAAGTGGTGGTGAAGTGGTGGGAAGTGTTGGTGAAGTGATGGTGAAGTGGTGAAGTGGTGGTAAAGTGGTGGTGAAGTGGTGGTGTGGTGGTGAAGTGGTGAAGTGGTGGTGAAGTGGTGGTGAAGTGGTGGTGAAGTGGTGAAGTGAAGTGGTGGTAAAGTGGCGGTGAAGTGGTGAAGTGGTGGTGAAGTGTTGGTGAAGTCGTGGTGAAGTGACGGTGAAGTGGTGGTGAAGTGGTGGTGAAGTGGTGGTGAAGTGGTGGTGAAGTGAATGGTGAAGTGGTGAAGTGGTGGTGAAGTGGTGGTGAAGTGGTGGTGGGGAAGTGGTGGTGAATGTTGGTGAAGTGGTGGTGAAGTGTGGTGAAGTGGTGGTGAAGTGGTGGTGAAGTGGTGGTGAAGTGGTGGTGAAGTGGTGAAGTGGTGGTGAAGTGGTGAAGTGGTGGTGAAGTGGTGGTGAAGTGGTGAATGGCGGTGAAGTGGTGGTGAAGTGGCGGTGAAGTGGTGGTGAAGTGCGGTGAAGTGGTGGTGAAGTGGTGGTGAAGTGGACGGTGAAGTGGTCGCCGTGAAGTGGAAAGTGGTGGTGAAGTGACGGTGAAGTGGTGGTGAAGTGGTGGTGAAGTGATGGTGAAGTGGCGGTGAAGTGGTGGTGAAGTGGTGGTGAAGTGGTGGTGAAGTGGTGGTGAAGTGGTGGTGAAGTGACGGTGAAGTGGTGGTGAAGTGACGGTGAAGTGGTGGTGAAGTGGTGGTGAAGTGGTGGTGAAGTGGTGAAGTGGTGGTGAAGTGATGGTGAAGTGGTGAAGTGGTGGTGAAGTGGTGAAGTGATTGTGAAGTGGTGGTGAAGTGGTGGTGAAGTGGCGGTGAAGTGGCGGTGAAGTGGTGGTGAAGTGGTGGTGAAGTGTTGGTGAAGTGATGGTGAAGTGGTGAAGTGGTGGTAAAGTGGTGGTGAAGTGGTGGTGTGGTGGTGAAGTGGTGAAGTGGTGGTGAAGTGGTGGTGAAGTGGTGAAGTGAAGTGGTGGTAAAGTGGCGGTGAAGTGGTGAAGTGGTGGTGAAGTGATGGTGAAGTCGTGGTGAAGTGACGGTGAAGTGGTGGTGAAGTGGTGGTGAAGTGGTGGTGAAGTGGTGGTGAAGTGATGGTGAAGTGGTGAAGTGGTGGTAAAGTGGTGGTGAAGTGGTGGTGAAGTGGTGGTGAAGTGGTGGTGAAGTGGTGGTGAAGTGGTGGTGAAGTGGTGGTGAAGTGGTGAAGTGGTGGTGAAGTGGTGAAGTGGTGGTAAAGTGGTGGTGAAGTGGCGGTGAAGTGGTGGTGAAGTGATGGTGAAGTGGTGGTGAAGTGGTGGTGAAGTGGTGGTGAAGTGGTGGTGAAGTGGCGGTGAAGTGGTGGTGAAGTGGCGGTGAAGTGGTGGTGAAGTGGTGGTGAAGTGGCGGTGAAGTGGTGGTGAAGTGGCGGTGAAGTGGTGGTGAAGTGGTGGTAAAGTGGTGGTGAAGTGACGGTGAAGTGGTGGTGAAGTGGTGGTGAAGTGATGGTGAAGTGGCGGTGAAGTGGTGGTGAAGTGGTGGTGAAGTGGTGGTGAAGTGGTGGTGAAGTGGTGGTGAAGTGACGGTGAAGTGGTGGTGAAGTGACGGTGAAGTGGTGGTGAAGTGGTGGTGAAGTGGTGGTGAAGTGGTGAAGTGGTGGTGAAGTGATGGTGAAGTGGTGAAGTGGTGGTGAAGTGGTGAAGTGATTGTGAAGTGGTGGTGAAGTGGCAGTGAAGTGGTGGTGAAGTGGCGGTGAAGTGGCGGTGAAGTGATGGTGAAGTGGTGGTGAAGTGGTGGTGAAGTGACGGTGAAGTGGTGGTGAAGTGACGGTGAAGTGGTGGTGAAGTGGTGGTGAAGTGGTGGTGAAGTGGTGGTGAAGTGACGGTGAAGTGATGGTGAAGTGGTGGTGAAGTGACGGTGAAGTGGTGGTGATGTGGTGGTGAAGTGGCGGTGAAGTGGTGGTGAAGTGGTGGTTAAGTGACGGTGAAGTGGTGGTGAAGTGATGGTGAAGTGTTGGTGAAGTGACAGTGAAGTGGTGGTGAAGTGATGGTGAAGTGGTGGTGAAGTGACGGTGAAGTGATGGTGAAGTGGTGGTGAAGTGATGGTGAAGTGGTGGTGAAGTGGTGGTGAAGTGGTGGTGAAGTGTTGGTGAAGTGGTGGTGAAGTGGCGGTGAAGTGGTGGTGAAGTGTTGGTGAAGTGGCGGTGAAGTGGTGGTGAAGTGATGGTGAAGTGGTGGTGAAGTGACGGTGAAGTGACGGTGAAGTGGTGGTGAAGTGGCGGTGAAGTGACGGTGAAGTGACGGTGAAGTGGCGGTGAAGTGATGGTGAAGTGGTGGTGAAGTGGTGGTGAAGTGGTGGTGAAGTGGCGGTGAAGTGACGGTGAAGTGGTGGTGAAGTGGCGGTGAAGTGGCGGTGAAGTGGTGGTGAAGTGGCGGTGAAGTGATGGTGAAGTGACGGTGAAGTGGTGGTGAAGTGATGGTGAAGTGACGGTGAAGTGACGGTGAAGTGGTGGTGAAGTGACGGTGAAGTGGCGGTGAAGTGGTGGTGAAGTGGTGGTGAAGTGACGGTGAAGTGGTGGTGAAGTGGTGGTGAAGTGGCGGTGAAGTGGTGGTGAAGTGGTGGTGAAGTGGTGGTGAAGTGGTGGTGAAGTGGTGGTGAAGTGACGGTGAAGTGGCGGTGAAGTGGTGGTGAAGTGGTGGTGAAGTGGTGGTGAAGTGACGGTGAAGTGGTGGTGAAGTGGTGGTGAAGTGACGGTGAAGTGGTGGTGAAGTGGCGGTGAAGTGACGGTGAAGTGGCGGTGAAGTGATGGTGAAGTGGTGGTGAAGTGGTGGTGAAGTGGTGGTGAAGTGGCGGTGAAGTGATGGTGAAGTGGCAGTGAAGTGGTGGTGAAGTGGTGGTGAAGTGGTGGTGAAGTGGTGGTGAAGTAGCGGTGAAGTGGTGGTGAAGTGGTGGTGAAGTGGTGGTGAAGTGGTGAAGTGGTGGTGAAGTGATGGTGAAGTGGTGAAGTGATTGTGAAGTGGTGGTGAAGTGGCAGTGAAGTGGCGGTGAAGTGGCGGTGAAGTGGCGGTGAAGTGGCGGTGAAGTGGCGGTGAAGTGGTGGTGAAGTGGTGGTGAAGTGGCGGTGAAGTGGTGGTGAAGTGGTGGTGAAGTGGCGGTGAAGTGGTGGTGAAGTGGTGGTGAAGTGACGGTGAAGTGGCGGTGAAGTGGTGGTGAAGTGGTGGTGAAGTGGCGGTGAAGTGATGGTGAAGTGGTGGTGAAGTGGCGGTGAAGTGGCGGTGAAGTGGTGGTGAAGTGGTGGTGAAGTGGTGGTGAAGTGGTGGTGTGGTGGTGAAGTGGTGAAGTGGTGGTGAAGTGGTGGTGAAGTGGTGGTGAAGTGGTGAAGTGAAGTGGTGGTAAAGTGGCGGTGAAGTGGTGAAGTGGTGGTGAAGTGATGGTGAAGTGGTGGTGAAGTGACGGTGAAGTGGTGGTGAAGTGGTGGTGAAGTGGTGGTGAAGTGGTGGTGAAGTGATGGTGAAGTGGTGAAGTGGTGGTAAAGTGGTGGTGAAGTGGTGGTGAAGTGGTGGTGAAGTGGTGAAGTGGTGGTGAAGTGATGGTGAAGTGGTGGTGAAGTGGTGGTGAAGTGGTGGTGAAGTGGTGGTGAAGTGGTGAAGTGGTGAAGTGGTGGTGAAGTGGTGGTGAAGTGGTGGTGAAGTGGTGGTGAAGTGGCGGTGAAGTGGCGGTGAAGTGGCGGTGAAGTGGTGGTGAAGTGGTGGTGAAGTGGTGGTGAAGTGGTGGTGAAGTGGCGGTGAAGTGGTGGTGAAGTGGTGGTGAAGTGGTGGTGAAGTGGTGGTGAAGTGGTGGTGAAGTGGTGGTGAAGTGGTGGTGAAGTGGTGGTGAAGTGGTGGTGAAGTGACGGTGAAGTGATGGTGAAGTGGTGGTGAAGTGGTGGTGAAGTGGCGGTGAAGTGACGGTGAAGTGATGGTGAAGTGGTGGTGAAGTGGTGGTGAAGTGGTGGTGAAGTGACGGTGAAGTGACGGTGAAGTGATGGTGAAGTGGTGGTGAAGTGACGGTGAAGTGGCGGTGAAGTGATGGTGAAGTGGTGGTGTAGTGGTGGTGAAGTGACGGTGAAGTGACGGTGAAGTGCCGGTGAAGTGGTGGTGAAGTGACGGTGAAGTGACGGTGAAGTGGTGGTGAAGTGACGGTGAAGTGGTGGTGAAGTGACGGTGAAGTGATGGTGAAGTGACGGTGAAGTGGTGGTGAAGTGATGGTGAAGTGGTGGTGAAGTGGTGGTGAAGTGGTGGTGAAGTGGTGGTGAAGTGGTGGTGAAGTGGTGGTGTGGTGGTGAAGTGGTGAAGTGGTGGTGAAGTGGTGGTGAAGTGGTGGTGAAGTGGTGGTGAAGTGGTGAAGTGGTGGTGAAGTGATGGTGAAGTGGTGGTGAAGTGGTGGTGAAGTGGTGGTGAAGTGGTGAAGTGGTGGTGAAGTGGTGAAGTGGTGGTAAAGTGGTGGTGAAGTGGTGGTGAAGTGACGGTGAAGTGGTGGTGAAGTGGTGGTGAAGTGGTGAAGTGAAGTGGTGGTAAAGTGGCGGTGAAGTGGTGAAGTGGTGGTGAAGTGATGGTGAAGTGGTGGTGAAGTGACGGTGAAGTGGTGGTTAAGTGGTGGTGAAGTGGTGGTGAAGTGGTGGTGAAGTGGTGGTGAAGTGGCGGTGAAGTGGTGGTGAAGTGGCGGTGAAGTGGTGGTGAAGTGGTGGTGAAGTGGTGGTGAAGTGGTGGTGAAGTGACGGTGAAGTGGTGGTGAAGTGACGGTGAAGTGGTGGTGAAGTGATGGTGAAGTGATGGTGAAGTGATGGTGAAGTGGTGGTGAAGTGATGGTGAAGTGGTGGTGAAGTGGTGGTGAAGTGGTGGTGAAGTGGTGGTGAAGTGATGGTGAAGTGACGGTGAAGTGGTGGTGAAGTGATGGTGAAGTGGTGGTGAAGTGACGGTGAAGTGGTGGTGAAGTGGTGGTGAAGTGGTGGTGAAGTGATGGTGAAGTGGTGGTGAAGTGATGGTGAAGTGGTGGTGAAGTGATGGTGAAGTGGTGGTGAAGTGGTGGTGAAGTGATGGTGAAGTGGTGGTGAAGTGGTGGTGAAGTGGCGGTGAAGTGGTGGTGAAGTGGCGGTGAAGTGGTGGTGAAGTGGTGGTGAAGTGATGGTGAAGTGGTGGTGAAGTGGTGGTGAAGTGGTGGTGAAGTGGTGGTGAAGTGATGGTGAAGTGATGGTGAAGTGGTGGTGAAGTGGTGGTGAAGTGGTGGTGAAGTGGTGGTGAAGTGGTGGTGAAGTGGTGAAGTGGTGGTGAAGTGGTGAAGTGGTGGTAAAGTGGTGGTGAAGTGGTGGTGAAGTGACGGTGAAGTGGTGGTGAAGTGGTGGTGAAGTGACGGTGAAGTGGTGGTGAAGTGGTGGTGAAGTGGTGGTGAAGTGGTGGTGAAGTGGCGGTGAAGTGGTGGTGAAGTGGCGGTGAAGTGGTGGTGAAGTGGTGGTGAAGTGATGGTGAAGTGGTGGTGAAGTGGTGGTGAAGTGGTGGTGAAGTGGTGGTGAAGTGATGGTGAAGTGACGGTGAAGTGGTGGTGAAGTGATGGTGAAGTGGTGGTGAAGTGACGGTGAAGTGATGGTGAAGTGATGGTGAAGTGATGGTGAAGTGGTGGTGAAGTGGTGGTGAAGTGGTGGTGAAGTGATGGTGAAGTGGTGGTGAAGTGGTGGTGAAGTGGTGGTGAAGTGGTGGTGAAGTGGCGGTGAAGTGGTGGTGAAGTGATGGTGAAGTGGTGGTGAAGTGACGGTGAAGTGGTGGTGAAGTGGTGGTGAAGTGGTGGTGAAGTGATGGTGAAGTGATGGTGAAGTGGTGGTAAAGTGGTGGTGAAGTGGCGGTGAAGTGATGGTGAAGTGATGGTGAAGTGATGGTGAAGTGGTGGTGAAGTGGCGGTAAAGTGGCGGTGAAGTGGCGGTGAAGTGGTGGTGAAGTGGTGAAGTGGTGGTGAAGTGGTGGTGAAGTGGTGAAGTGGTGGTGAAGTGGTGGTGAAGTGGCGGTGAAGTGATGGTGAAGTGGTGGTGAAGTGGTGGTGAAGTGGTGGTGAAGTGATGGTGAAGTGGTGAAGTGGTGGTAAAGTGGTGGTGAAGTGGTGAAGTGGTGGTGAAGTGGTGGTGAAGTGGTGGTGAAGTGGTGGTGAAGTGGTGGTGAAGTGACGGTGAAGTGGTGGTGAAGTGGTGGTGAAGTGGTGGTGAAGTGATGGTGAAGTGGTGGTGAAGTGGTGGTGAAGTGATGGTGAAGTGGTGGTGAAGTGGTGGTGAAGTGGTGGTGAAGTGATGGTGAAGTGGCAGTGAAGTGGCGGTGAAGTGGTGGTGAAGTGGTGAAGTGGTGGTGAAGTGGTGGTGAAGTGGTGGTGAAGTGGCGGTGAAGTGGCGGTGAAGTGATGGTGAAGTGGTGGTGAAGTGGTGGTGAAGTGACGGTGAAGTGGTGGTGAAGTGGTGGTGAAGTGATGGTGAAGTGGTGGTGAAGTGGTGGTGAAGTGACGGTGAAGTGGTGGTGAAGTGACGGTGAAGTGGTGGTGAAGTGGTGGTGAAGTGGTGGTGAAGTGGTGAAGTGGTGGTGAAGTGATGGTGAAGTGGTGAAGTGGTGGTGAAGTGGTGAAGTGATTGTGAAGTGGTGGTGAAGTGGCAGTGAAGTGGTGGTGAAGTGGTGGTGAAGTGGTGGTGAAGTGACGGTGAAGTGGTGGTGAAGTGGTGAAGTGATTGTGAAGTGGTGGTGAAGTGGCGGTGAAGTGATGGTGAAGTGGTGGTGAAGTGGTGGTGAAGTGACGGTGAAGTGGTGGTGAAGTGACGGTGAAGTGGTGGTGAAGTGGTGGTGAAGTGGTGGTGAAGTGGTGGTGAAGTGACGGTGAAGTGATGGTGAAGTGGTGGTGAAGTGACGGTGAAGTGGTGGTGATGTGGTGGTGAAGTGGCGGTGAAGTGGTGGTGAAGTGGTGGTGAAGTGACGGTGAAGTGGTGGTGAAGTGATGGTGAAGTGTTGGTGAAGTGGTGGTGAAGTGACAGTGAAGTGGTGGTGAAGTGATGGTGAAGTGGTGGTGAAGTGACGGTGAAGTGATGGTGAAGTGGTGGTGAAGTGATGGTGAAGTGGTGGTGAAGGGTGGTGGTGAAGTGGTGGTGAAGTGACGGTGAAGTGTTGGTGAAGTGGTGGTGAAGTGGCGGTGAAGTGGTGGTGAAGTGTTGGTGAAGTGGCGGTGAAGTGGTGGTGAAGTGATGGTGAAGTGGTGGTGAAGTGGTGGTGAAGTGGTGGTGAAGTGACGGTGAAGTGACGGTGAAGTGGTGGTGAAGTGGCGGTGAAGTGACGGTGAAGTGACGGTGAAGTGGCGGTGAAGTGGCGGTGAAGTGATGGTGAAGTGGTGGTGAAGTGGTGGTGAAGTGGTGGTGAAGTGGCGGTGAAGTGACGGTGAAGTGGTGGTGAAGTGGCGGTGAAGTGGCGGTGAAGTGGTGGTGAAGTGGCGGTGAAGTGACGGTGAAGTGACGGTGAAGTGGTGGTGAAGTGATGGTGAAGTGACGGTGAAGTGACGGTGAAGTGGTGGTGAAGTGACGGTGAAGTGGCGGTGAAGTGGTGGTGAAGTGACGGTGAAGTGGTGGTGAAGTGGTGGTGAAGTGGTGGTGAAGTGATGGTGAAGTGGTGGTGAAGTGATGGTGAAGTGGTGGTGAAGTGATGGTGAAGTGGTGGTGAAGTGGTGGTGAAGTGATGGTGAAGTGGTGGTGAAGTGGTGGTGAAGTGGCGGTGAAGTGGTGGTGAAGTGGCGGTGAAGTGGTGGTGAAGTGGTGGTGAAGTGATGGTGAAGTGGTGGTGAAGTGGTGGTGAAGTGGTGGTGAAGTGGTGGTGAAGTGATGGTGAAGTGATGGTGAAGTGGTGGTGAAGTGGTGGTGAAGTGGTGGTGAAGTGGTGGTGAAGTGGTGGTGAAGTGGTGAAGTGGTGGTGAAGTGGTGAAGTGGTGGTAAAGTGGTGGTGAAGTGGTGGTGAAGTGACGGTGAAGTGGTGGTGAAGTGGTGGTGAAGTGACGGTGAAGTGGTGGTGAAGTGGTGGTGAAGTGGTGGTGAAGTGGTGGTGAAGTGGCGGTGAAGTGGTGGTGAAGTGGCGGTGAAGTGGTGGTGAAGTGGTGGTGAAGTGATGGTGAAGTGGTGGTGAAGTGGTGGTGAAGTGGTGGTGAAGTGGTGGTGAAGTGATGGTGAAGTGACGGTGAAGTGGTGGTGAAGTGATGGTGAAGTGGTGGTGAAGTGACGGTGAAGTGATGGTGAAGTGATGGTGAAGTGATGGTGAAGTGGTGGTGAAGTGGTGGTGAAGTGGTGGTGAAGTGATGGTGAAGTGGTGGTGAAGTGGTGGTGAAGTGGTGGTGAAGTGGTGGTGAAGTGGCGGTGAAGTGGTGGTGAAGTGATGGTGAAGTGGTGGTGAAGTGACGGTGAAGTGGTGGTGAAGTGGTGGTGAAGTGGTGGTGAAGTGATGGTGAAGTGATGGTGAAGTGGTGGTAAAGTGGTGGTGAAGTGGCGGTGAAGTGATGGTGAAGTGATGGTGAAGTGATGGTGAAGTGGTGGTGAAGTGGCGGTTAAAGTGGCGGTGAAGTGGCGGTGAAGTGGTGGTGAAGTGGTGAAGTGGTGGTGAAGTGGTGGTGAAGTGGTGAAGTGGTGGTGAAGTGGTGGTGAAGTGGCGGTGAAGTGATGGTGAAGTGGTGGTGAAGTGGTGGTGAAGTGGTGGTGAAGTGATGGTGAAGTGGTGAAGTGGTGGTAAAGTGGTGGTGAAGTGGTGAAGTGGTGGTGAAGTGGTGGTGAAGTGGTGGTGAAGTGGTGGTGAAGTGGTGGTGAAGTGACGGTGAAGTGGTGGTGAAGTGGTGGTGAAGTGGTGGTGAAGTGATGGTGAAGTGGTGGTGAAGTGGTGGTGAAGTGATGGTGAAGTGGTGGTGAAGTGGTGGTGAAGTGGTGGTGAAGTGATGGTGAAGTGGCAGTGAAGTGGCGGTGAAGTGGTGGTGAAGTGGTGAAGTGGTGGTGAAGTGGTGGTGAAGTGGCGGTGAAGTGGCGGTGAAGTGGCGGTGAAGTGATGGTGAAGTGGTGGTGAAGTGGTGGTGAAGTGACGGTGAAGTGGTGGTGAAGTGGTGGTGAAGTGATGGTGAAGTGGTGGTGAAGTGGTGGTGAAGTGACGGTGAAGTGGTGGTGAAGTGACGGTGAAGTGGTGGTGAAGTGGTGGTGAAGTGGTGGTGAAGTGGTGAAGTGGTGGTGAAGTGATGGTGAAGTGGTGAAGTGGTGGTGAAGTGGTGAAGTGATTGTGAAGTGGTGGTGAAGTGGCAGTGAAGTGGTGGTGAAGTGGCGGTGAAGTGGCGGTGAAGTGATGGTGAAGTGGTGGTGAAGTGGTGGTGAAGTGACGGTGAAGTGGTGGTGAAGTGACGGTGAAGTGGTGGTGAAGTGGTGGTGAAGTGGTGGTGAAGTGGTGGTGAAGTGACGGTGAAGTGATGGTGAAGTGGTGGTGAAGTGACGGTGAAGTGGTGGTGATGTGGTGGTGAAGTGGCGGTGAAGTGGTGGTGAAGTGGTGGTGAAGTGACGGTGAAGTGGTGGTGAAGTGATGGTGAAGTGTTGGTGAAGTGGTGGTGAAGTGACAGTGAAGTGGTGGTGAAGTGATGGTGAAGTGGTGGTGAAGTGACGGTGAAGTGATGGTGAAGTGGTGGTGAAGTGATGGTGAAGTGGTGGTGAAGTGGCGGTGAAGTGGTGGTGAAGTGTTGGTGAAGTGGCGGTGAAGTGGCGGTGAAGTGATGGTGAAGTGGTGGTGAAGTGGTGGTGAAGTGGTGGTGAAGTGACGGTGAAGTGACGGTGAAGTGTTGGTGAAGTGGTGGTGAAGTGGCGGTGAAGTGGTGGTGAAGTGTTGGTGAAGTGGCGGTGAAGTGGCGGTGAAGTGATGGTGAAGTGGTGGTGAAGTGGTGGTGAAGTGGTGGTGAAGTGACGGTGAAGTGACGGTGAAGTGACGGTGAAGTGGTGGTGAAGTGGCGGTGAAGTGACGGTGAAGTGACGGTGAAGTGGCGGTGAAGTGGCGGTGAAGTGATGGTGAAGTGGTGGTGAAGTGGTGGTGAAGTGGTGGTGAAGTGGCGGTGAAGTGACGGTGAAGTGGTGGTGAAGTGGCGGTGAAGTGGCGGTGAAGTGGTGGTGAAGTGGCGGTGAAGTGACGGTGAAGTGACGGTGAAGTGGTGGTGAAGTGATGGTGAAGTGACGGTGAAGTGACGGTGAAGTGGTGGTGAAGTGACGGTGAAGTGGCGGTGAAGTGGTGGTGAAGTGGTGGTGAAGTGACGGTGAAGTGGTGGTGAAGTGGTGGTGAAGTGGCGGTGAAGTGGTGGTGAAGTGGTGGTGAAGTGGTGGTGAAGTGGTGAAGTGGTGGTGAAGTGGTGGTGAAGTGACGGTGAAGTGGTGGTGAAGTGGTGGTGAAGTGGTGGTGAAGTGGTGGTGAAGTGACGGTGAAGTGGTGGTGAAATGGTGGTGAAGTGGTGGTGAAGTGGCGGTGAAGTGATGGTGAAGTGGTGGTGAAGTGGTGGTGAAGTGGTGGTGAAGTGGCGGTGAAGTGATGGTGAAGTGGCGGTGAAGTGGTGGTGAAGTGGTGGTGAAGTGGTGGTGAAGTGGTGGTGAAGTGGCGGTGAAGTGGCGGTGAAGTGGTGGTGAAGTGGCGGTGAAGTGGTGGTGAAGTGGTGGTGAAGTGGTGGTGAAGTGGTGAAGTGGTGGTGAAGTGGTGAAGTGATTGTGAAGTGGTGGTGAAGTGGCAGTGAAGTGGCGGTGAAGTGGCGGTGAAGTGGCGGTGAAGTGGCGGTGAAGTGGCGGTGAAGTGGCGGTGAAGTGATGGTGAAGTGGTGGTGAAGTGGCGGTGAAGTGGTGGTGAAGTGGTGGTGAAGTGGCGGTGAAGTGGCGGTGAAGTGGTGGTGAAGTGACGGTGAAGTGGCGGTGAAGTGGTGGTGAAGTGGTGGTGAAGTGGCGGTGAAGTGATGGTGAAGTGGTGGTGAAGTGGCGGTGAAGTGGCGGTGAAGTGGTGGTGAAGTGGTGGTGAAGTGGTGGTGAAGTGGTGGTGTGGTGGTGAAGTGGTGAAGTGGTGGTGAAGTGGTGGTGAAGTGGTGGTGAAGTGGTGAAGTGAAGTGGTGGTAAAGTGGCGGTGAAGTGGTGAAGTGGTGGTGAAGTGGTGGTGAAGTGACGGTGAAGTGGTGGTGAAGTGGTGGTGAAGTGGTGGTGAAGTGGTGGTGAAGTGATGGTGAAGTGGTGAAGTGGTGGTAAAGTGGTGGTGAAGTGGTGGTGAAGTGGTGGTGAAGTGGTGAAGTGGTGGTGAAGTGATGGTGAAGTGGTGGTGAAGTGGTGGTGAAGTGGTGGTGAAGTGGTGGTGAAGTGGTGGTGAAGTGGTGAAGTGGTGGTGAAGTGGTGAAGTGGTGGTGAAGTGGTGGTGAAGTGGTGGTGAAGTGGCGGTGAAGTGGTGGTGAAGTGGCGGTGAAGTGGTGGTGAAGTGGTGGTAAAGTGGTGGTGAAGTGACGGTGAAGTGGTGGTGAAGTGATGGTGAAGTGGCGGTGAAGTGGTGGTGAAGTGGTGGTGAAGTGGTGGTGAAGTGGTGGTGAAGTGGTGGTGAAGTGATGGTGAAGTGGTGGTGAAGTGGTGGTGAAGTGGTGGTGAAGTGGTGGTGAAGTGGTGGTGAAGTGGTGGTGAAGTGATGGTGAAGTGGTGGTGAAGTGGTGGTGAAGTGGTGGTGAAGTGGTGAAGTGATTGTGAAGTGACGGTGAAGTGATGGTGAAGTGGTGGTGAAGTGGTGGTGAAGTGATGGTGAAGTGGTGGTGAAGTGGTGGTGAAGTGGCGGTGAAGTGACGGTGAAGTGATGGTGAAGTGGTGGTGAAGTGGTGGTGAAGTGGTGGTGAAGTGACGGTGAAGTGACGGTGAAGTGATGGTGAAGTGGTGGTGAAGTGACGGTGAAGTGGCGGTGAAGTGATGGTGAAGTGGTGGTGTAGTGGTGGTGAAGTGACGGTGAAGTGACGGTGAAGTGCCGGTGAAGTGGTGGTGAAGTGACGGTGAAGTGACGGTGAAGTGGTGGTGAAGTGACGGTGAAGTGGTGGTGAAGTGACGGTGAAGTGACGGTGAAGTGATGGTGAAGTGACGGTGAAGTGGTGGTGAAGTGATGGTGAAGTGGTGGTGAAGTGGTGGTGAAGTGGCGGTGAAGTGGTGGTGAAGTGGTGGTGAAGTGGTGGTGAAGTGGCGGTGAAGTGGCGGTGAAGTGGCGGTGAAGTGACGGTGAAGTGGCGGTGAAGTGATGGTGAAGTGACGGTGAAGTGGTGAAGTGGTGGTGAAGTGGCGGTGAAGTGATGGTGAAGTGACGGTGAAGTAGTGGTGAAGTGGTGAAGTGGTGGTGAAGTGGCGGTAAAGTGGTGGTGAAGTGGCGGTGAAGTGGTGGTGAAGTGGTGAAGTGGTGGTGAAGTGGTGGTGAAGTGGTGAAGTGGTGGTGAAGTGGTGAAGTGGTGGTAAAGTGGTGGTGAAGTGGTGAAGTGGTGGTAAAGTGGTGGTGAAGTGGCGGTGAAGTGGTGGTGAAGTGGTGGTGAAGTGGTGGTGAAGTGGTGGTAAAGTGGAGGTGAAGTGACGGTGAAGTGGTGGTGAAGTGGTGGTGAAGTGATGGTGAAGTGGCGGTGAAGTGATGGTGAAGTGGTGGTGAAGTGGTGGTGAAGTGACGGTGAAGTGATGGTGAAGTGGTGGTGAAGTGGTGGTGAAGTGGTGGTGAAGTGGCGGTGAAGTGGTGGTGAAGTGGTGGTGTGGTGGTGGTGAAGTGGTGGTGAAGTGGTGAAGTGGTGGTGAAGTGGTGGTGAAGTGGCGGTGAAGTGGTGGTGAAGTGGTGGTGAAGTGGTGGTGAAGTGGCGGTGAAGTGGTGGTGAAGTGATGGTGAAGTGACGGTGAAGTGGTGGTGAAGTGGTGGTGAAGTGATGGTGAAGTGACGGTGAAGTGGTGGTGAAGTGGTGGTGAAGTGGTGGTGAAGTGGTGGTGAAGTGGTGGTGAAGTGACGGTGAAGTGGTGAAGTGGTGAAGTGGTGGTAAAGTGGTGAAGTGGTGGTGAAGTGGTGGTGAAGTGGTGGTGAAGTGGTGGTGAAGTGGTGAAGTGAAGTGGTGGTAAAGTGGCGGTGAAGTGGTGAAGTGGTGGTGAAGTGGCGGTGAAGTGGTGGTGAAGTGGTGGTGATGTGGTGGTGAAGTGATGGTGAAGTGACGGTGAAGTGGTGGTGAAGTGGCGGTGAAGTGATGGTGAAGTGACGGTGAAGTGACGGTGAAGTGGTGGTAAAGTGTTGGTGAAGTGGTGGTGAAGTGGTGGTGAAGTGGTGGTGAAGTGGCGGTGAAGTGGTGGTGAAGTGGTGGTGAAGTGGCGGTGAAGTGATGGTGAAGTGGTGGTGAAGTGGTGGTGAAGTGATGGTGAAGTGGTGGTGAAGTGGTGGTGAAGTGACGGTGAAGTGATGGTGAAGTGGTGGTGAAGTGGTGGTGAAGTGGTGGTGAAGTGACGGTGAAGTGGTGGTGAAGTGGTGGTGAAGTGGTGGTGAAGTGGTGGTGAAGTGACGGTGAAGTGGTGGTGAAGTGTTGGTGAAGTGGTGGTGAAGTGATGGTGAAGTGATGGTGAAGTGGTGGTGAAGTGACGGTGAAGTGACGGTGAAGTGACGGTGAAGTGATGGTGAAGTGGTGGTGAAGTGATGGTGAAGTGGTGGTGAAGTGGTGGTGAAGTGGTGGTGAAGTGGTGGTGAAGTGACGGTGAAGTGGTGGTGAAGTGGTGGTGAAGTGGTGGTGAAGTGATGGTGAAGTGACGGTGAAGTGATGGTGAAGTGGTGGTGAAGTGACGGTGAAGTGGCGGTGAAGTGATGGTGAAGTGGTGGTGTAGTGGTGGTGAAGTGACGGTGAAGTGACGGTGAAGTGCCGGTGAAGTGGTGGTGAAGTGACGGTGAAGTGACGGTGAAGTGGTGGTGAAGTGACGGTGAAGTGGTGGTGAAGTGACGGTGAAGTGATGGTGAAGTGACGGTGAAGTGGTGGTGAAGTGATGGTGAAGTGGTGGTGAAGTGGTGGTGAAGTGGTGGTGAAGTGGTGGTGAAGTGGTGGTGAAGTGGTGGTGTGGTGGTGAAGTGGTGAAGTGGTGGTGAAGTGGTGGTGAAGTGGTGGTGAAGTGGTGGTGAAGTGGTGAAGTGGTGGTGAAGTGATGGTGAAGTGGTGGTGAAGTGGTGGTGAAGTGGTGGTGAAGTGGTGGTGAAGTGGTGGTGAAGTGGTGAAGTGGTGGTGAAGTGGTGAAGTGGTGGTAAAGTGGTGGTGAAGTGGTGGTGAAGTGACGGTGAAGTGGTGGTGAAGTGGTGGTGAAGTGGTGAAGTGAAGTGGTGGTAAAGTGGCGGTGAAGTGGTGAAGTGGTGGTGAAGTGATGGTGAAGTGGTGGTGAAGTGACGGTGAAGTGGTGGTTAAGTGGTGGTGAAGTGGTGGTGAAGTGGTGGTGAAGTGGTGGTGAAGTGGCGGTGAAGTGGTGGTGAAGTGGCGGTGAAGTGGTGGTGAAGTGGTGGTGAAGTGGTGGTGAAGTGGTGGTGAAGTGACGGTGAAGTGGTGGTGAAGTGGTGGTGAAGTGATGGTGAAGTGGTGGTGAAGTGGTGGTGAAGTGGTGGTGAAGTGGTGGTGAAGTGATGGTGAAGTGACGGTGAAGTGGTGGTGAAGTGATGGTGAAGTGGTGGTGAAGTGACGGTGAAGTGGTGGTGAAGTGGTGGTGAAGTGGTGGTGAAGTGATGGTGAAGTGGTGGTGAAGTGATGGTGAAGTGGTGGTGAAGTGATGGTGAAGTGGTGGTGAAGTGGTGGTGAAGTGATGGTGAAGTGGTGGTGAAGTGGTGGTGAAGTGGCGGTGAAGTGGTGGTGAAGTGGCGGTGAAGTGGTGGTGAAGTGGTGGTGAAGTGATGGTGAAGTGGTGGTGAAGTGGTGGTGAAGTGGTGGTGAAGTGGTGGTGAAGTGATGGTGAAGTGATGGTGAAGTGGTGGTGAAGTGGTGGTGAAGTGGTGGTGAAGTGGTGGTGAAGTGGTGGTGAAGTGGTGGTGAAGTGGTGAAGTGGTGGTGAAGTGGTGAAGTGGTGGTAAAGTGGTGGTGAAGTGGTGGTGAAGTGACGGTGAAGTGGTGGTGAAGTGGTGGTGAAGTGACGGTGAAGTGGTGGTGAAGTGGTGGTGAAGTGGTGGTGAAGTGGTGGTGAAGTGGCGGTGAAGTGGTGGTGAAGTGGCGGTGAAGTGGTGGTGAAGTGGTGGTGAAGTGATGGTGAAGTGGTGGTGAAGTGGTGGTGAAGTGGTGGTGAAGTGGTGGTGAAGTGATGGTGAAGTGACGGTGAAGTGGTGGTGAAGTGATGGTGAAGTGGTGGTGAAGTGACGGTGAAGTGATGGTGAAGTGATGGTGAAGTGATGGTGAAGTGGTGGTGAAGTGGTGGTGAAGTGGTGGTGAAGTGATGGTGAAGTGGTGGTGAAGTGGTGGTGAAGTGGTGGTGAAGTGGTGGTGAAGTGGCGGTGAAGTGGTGGTGAAGTGATGGTGAAGTGGTGGTGAAGTGACGGTGAAGTGGTGGTGAAGTGGTGGTGAAGTGGTGGTGAAGTGATGGTGAAGTGATGGTGAAGTGGTGGTAAAGTGGTGGTGAAGTGGCGGTGAAGTGATGGTGAAGTGATGGTGAAGTGATGGTGAAGTGGTGGTGAAGTGGCGGTAAAGTGGCGGTGAAGTGGCGGTGAAGTGGTGGTGAAGTGGTGAAGTGGTGGTGAAGTGGTGGTGAAGTGGTGAAGTGGTGGTGAAGTGGTGGTGAAGTGGCGGTGAAGTGATGGTGAAGTGGTGGTGAAGTGGTGGTGAAGTGGTGGTGAAGTGATGGTGAAGTGGTGAAGTGGTGGTAAAGTGGTGGTGAAGTGGTGAAGTGGTGGTGAAGTGGTGGTGAAGTGGTGGTGAAGTGGTGGTGAAGTGGTGGTGAAGTGACGGTGAAGTGGTGGTGAAGTGGTGGTGAAGTGGTGGTGAAGTGATGGTGAAGTGGTGGTGAAGTGGTGGTGAAGTGATGGTGAAGTGGTGGTGAAGTGGTGGTGAAGTGGTGGTGAAGTGATGGTGAAGTGGCAGTGAAGTGGCGGTGAAGTGGTGGTGAAGTGGTGAAGTGGTGGTGAAGTGGTGGTGAAGTGGCGGTGAAGTGGCGGTGAAGTGGCGGTGAAGTGATGGTGAAGTGGTGGTGAAGTGGTGGTGAAGTGACGGTGAAGTGGTGGTGAAGTGGTGGTGAAGTGATGGTGAAGTGGTGGTGAAGTGGTGGTGAAGTGACGGTGAAGTGGTGGTGAAGTGACGGTGAAGTGGTGGTGAAGTGGTGGTGAAGTGGTGGTGAAGTGGTGAAGTGGTGGTGAAGTGGTGGTGAAGTGGTGAAGTGGTGGTGAAGTGATTGTGAAGTGGTGGTGAAGTGGCAGTGAAGTGGTGGTGAAGTGGCGGTGAAGTGGCAGTGAAGTGATGGTGAAGTGGTGGTGAAGTGGTGGTGAAGTGACGGTGAAGTGGTGGTGAAGTGACGGTGAAGTGGTGGTGAAGTGGTGGTGAAGTGGTGAAGTGGTGGTGAAGTGACGGTGAAGTGATGGTGAAGTGGTGGTGAAGTGACGGTGAAGTGGTGGTGATGTGGTGGTGAAGTGGCGGTGAAGTGGTGGTGAAGTGGTGGTGAAGTGACGGTGAAGTGGTGGTGAAGTGATGGTGAAGTGTTGGTGAAGTGGTGGTGAAGTGACAGTGAAGTGGTGGTGAAGTGATGGTGAAGTGGTGGTGAAGTGACGGTGAAGTGATGGTGAAGTGGTGGTGAAGTGATGGTGAAGTGGTGGTGAAGTGGTGGTGAAGTGGTGGTGAAGTGACGGTGAAGTGGTGGTGAAGTGGCGGTGAAGTGGCGGTGAAGTGGTGGTGAAGTGTTGGTGAAGTGGCGGTGAAGTGGTGGTGAAGTGATGGTGAAGTGGTGGTGAAGTGGTGGTGAAGTGGTGGTGAAGTGACGGTGAAGTGACGGTGAAGTGACGGTGAAGTGGTGGTGAAGTGGCGGTGAAGTGACGGTGAAGTGACGGTGAAGTGGCGGTGAAGTGGCGGTGAAGTGATGGTGAAGTGGTGGTGAAGTGGTGGTGAAGTGGTGGTGATAGTGGCGGTGAAGTGACGGTGAAGTGGTGGTGAAGTGGCGGTGAGTGGCGGTGAAGTGGTGGTGAAGTGGCGGTGAAGTGACGGTGAAGTGACGGTGAAGTGGTGGTGAAGTGATGGTGAAGTGACGGTGAAGTGACGGTGAAGTGGTGGTGAAGTGACGGTGAAGTGGCGGTGAAGTGGTGGTGAAGTGGTGGTGAAGTGACGGTGAAGTGGTGGTGAAGTGGTGGTGAAGTGGCGGTGAAGTGGTGGTGAAGTGGTGGTGAAGTGGTGGTGAAGTGGTGAAGTGGTGGTGAAGTGGTGGTGAAGTGACGGTGAAGTGGTGGTGAAGTGGTGGTGAAGTGGTGGTGAAGTGGTGGTGAAGTGACGGTGAAGTGGTGGTGAAGTGGTGGTGAAGTGACGGTGAAGTGGTGGTGAAGTGGCGGTGAAGTGATGGTGAAGTGGTGGTGAAGTGGTGGTGAAGTGGTGGTGAAGTGGCGGTGAAGTGATGGTGAAGTGGCGGTGAAGTGGTGGTGAAGTGGTGGTGAAGTGGTGGTGAAGTGGTGGTGAAGTGGTGGTGAAGTGGCGGTGAAGTGGTGGTGAAGTGGCGGTGAAGTGGTGGTGAAGTGGTGGTGAAGTGGTGAAGTGGTGGTGAAGTGGTGAAGTGATTGTGAAGTGGTGGTGAAGTGGCAGTGAAGTGGCGGTGAAGTGGCGGTGAAGTGGCGGTGAAGTGGCGGTGAAGTGGCGGTGAAGTGGCGGTGAAGTGATGGTGAAGTGGTGGTGAAGTGGCGGTGAAGTGGTGGTGAAGTGGTGGTGAAGTGGCGGTGAAGTGGCGGTGAAGTGGTGGTGAAGTGACGGTGAAGTGGCGGTGAAGTGGTGGTGAAGTGGTGGTGAAGTGGCGGTGAAGTGATGGTGAAGTGGTGGTGAAGTGGCGGTGAAGTGGCGGTGAAGTGGTGGTGAAGTGGTGGTGAAGTGGTGGTGAAGTGGTGGTGTGGTGGTGAAGTGGTGAAGTGGTGGTGAAGTGGTGGTGAAGTGGTGGTGAAGTGGTGGTGAAGTGATGGTGAAGTGGTGAAGTGGTGGTAAAGTGGTGGTGAAGTGGTGGTGAAGTGGTGGTGAAGTGGTGAAGTGGTGGTGAAGTGGTGAAGTGGTGGTGAAGTGGTGGTGAAGTGGTGGTGAAGTGGTGGTGAAGTGGCGGTGAAGTGGTGGTGAAGTGGCGGTGAAGTGGTGGTGAAGTGGTGGTGAAGTGGTGAAGTGATTGTGAAGTGACGGTGAAGTGATGGTGAAGTGGTGGTGAAGTGGTGGTGAAGTGATGGTGAAGTGGTGGTGAAGTGGTGGTGAAGTGGCGGTGAAGTGACGGTGAAGTGATGGTGAAGTGGTGGTGAAGTGGTGGTGAAGTGGTGGTGAAGTGACGGTGAAGTGACGGTGAAGTGATGGTGAAGTGGTGGTGAAGTGACGGTGAAGTGGCGGTGAAGTGATGGTGAAGTGGTGGTGTAGTGGTGGTGAAGTGACGGTGAAGTGACGGTGAAGTGCCGGTGAAGTGGTGGTGAAGTGACGGTGAAGTGACGGTGAAGTGGTGGTGAAGTGACGGTGAAGTGGTGGTGAAGTGACGGTGAAGTGACGGTGAAGTGATGGTGAAGTGACGGTGAAGTGATGGTGAAGTGTTGGTGAAGTGGTGGTGAAGTGGCGGTGAAGTGGTGGTGAAGTGGTGGTGAAGTGGTGGTGAAGTGGTGGTGAAGTGGTGGTGAAGTGGTGGTGAAGTGATGGTGAAGTGGTGGTGAAGTGATGGTGAAGTGGTGGTGAAGTGGTGGTGAAGTGGCGGTGAAGTGGTGGTGAAGTGGTGGTGAAGTGGTGGTGAAGTGGCGGTGAAGTGGCGGTGAAGTGGCGGTGAAGTGACGGTGAAGTGGCGGTGAAGTGATGGTGAAGTGACGGTGAAGTGGTGAAGTGGTGGTGAAGTGGCGGTGAAGTGATGGTGAAGTGACGGTGAAGTAGTGGTGAAGTGGTGAAGTGGTGGTGAAGTGGCGGTAAAGTGGTGGTGAAGTGGCGGTGAAGTGGTGGTGAAGTGGTGAAGTGGTGGTGAAGTGGTGGTGAAGTGGTGAAGTGGTGGTGAAGTGGTGAAGTGGTGGTAAAGTGGTGGTGAAGTGGCGGTGAAGTGGTGGTGAAGTGGTGGTGAAGTGGTGGTAAAGTGGAGGTGAAGTGACGGTGAAGTGGTGGTGAAGTGGTGGTGAAGTGATGGTGAAGTGGCGGTGAAGTGATGGTGAAGTGGTGGTGAAGTGGTGGTGAAGTGACGGTGAAGTGATGGTGAAGTGGTGGTGAAGTGGTGGTGAAGTGGTGGTGAAGTGGCGGTGAAGTGGTGGTGAAGTGGTGGTGTGGTGGTGGTGAAGTGGTGGTGAAGTGGTGAAGTGGTGGTGAAGTGGTGGTGAAGTGGCGGTGAAGTGGTGGTGAAGTGGTGGTGAAGTGGTGGTGAAGTGGCGGTGAAGTGGTGGTGAAGTGATGGTGAAGTGACGGTGAAGTGGTGGTGAAGTGGTGGTGAAGTGATGGTGAAGTGACGGTGAAGTGGTGGTGAAGTGGTGGTGAAGTGGTGGTGAAGTGGTGGTGAAGTGGTGGTGAAGTGACGGTGAAGTGATGGTGAAGTGGTGAAGTGAAGTGGTGGTAAAGTGGCGGTGAAGTGGTGAAGTGGTGGTGAAGTGGCGGTGAAGTGGTGGTGAAGTGGTGGTGATGTGGTGGTGAAGTGATGGTGAAGTGACGGTGAAGTGGTGGTGAAGTGGCGGTGAAGTGATGGTGAAGTGACGGTGAAGTGACGGTGAAGTGGTGGTTAAAGTGTTGGTGAAGTGGTGGTGAAGTGGTGGTGAAGTGGTGGTGAAGTGGCGGTGAAGTGGTGGTGAAGTGGTGGTGAAGTGGCGGTGAAGTGATGGTGAAGTGACGGTGAAGTGACGGTGAAGTGGTGGTAAAGTGTTGGTGAAGTGGTGGTGAAGTGGTGGTGAAGTGGTGGTGAAGTGGTGGTGAAGTGATGGTGAAGTGCTGGTGATGTGGTGGTGAAGTGATGGTGAAGTGGTGGTGAAGTGGCGGTGAAGTGACGGTGAAGTGGTGGTGAAGTGATGGTGAAGTGGTGGTGAAGTGGTGGTGAAGTGGTGGTGAAGTGATGGTGAAGTGGTGGTGAAGTGACGGTGAAGTGACGGTGAAGTGGTGGTGAAGTGATGGTGAAGTGGTGGTGAAGTGGCGGTGAAGTGGACGGTGAAGTGGTGGGTGAAGTGGGGTGAAGTGGTGGTGAAGTGTTGGTGAAGTGATGGTGAAGTGATGGTGAAGTGGACGGTGAAGTGTTTCCCCCTCACAGTGGCGGTGCTGTTCCCACTCTGGGTAGGAGGAAAGCAGCTGGCACTTGTGTGCAGAATCTCCGCTGATGAGGAGGCAGCTTCCATAACACGCTCAGCCTGGCACGGGGTGACTCACTCACTAACACACTCACTAACACACTCACTCACTCATAACACTCACTAACACACCTCACTCACTCATACACTCACTCATACACTCACTAACACACTCACTCACTACACACTCACTCACTCACTAACCACTCACTAACACACTCACTAACACACTCACTCACTCATACACTCACTGACACACTCACTCATACACTCACTCATACACTCACTCACTCACTCACACTCACCTCACTCATACACTCACTCATACACTCACTCATACACTCACTCATATACTCACTCACTCATACACTCACTAACACACTCATACACTCACTAACACACTCATATACTCACTAACACACTCACTCACTCACTCACTCATACACTCACTCATACACTCACTAACACACTCACTCACTCACTAACACACTCACTAACACACTCACTAACACACTCATACACTCACTCACTCACTCATACACTCACTCACTCACTAACACACTCACTAACACACTCACTCATACACTCACTCACTCACTCATACACTCACTCACTCACTCATACACTCACTCACTCACTAACACACTCATATACTCACTAACACACTCACTCACTCACTAACACACTCACTAACACACTCACTAACACACTCATACACTCACTCACTCACTCATACACTCACTCACTCATATACTCACACACTCACTGACACACTCACTCATACACTCATATACTCACTCACTCACACACTCACTCACTCACTAACTCATATACTCACTCACTAACACACTCACTCACTCACTCATACACTCATACACTCACTCATACACTCACTAACACACTCACTCATACACTCACTCATATACTCACTCACTCACACACTCATACACTCACTCACTCATACACTCACTCACTCATACACTCACTAACACACTCACTCACTCACTCACTAACTCATACACTCACTCATACACTCACTCACTCACTCACTCATACACTCACTCATACACTCACTCATACACTCACTCACTCACTCATATACTCACTCATACACTCACTCACTCACTCATATACTCACTAACACACTTACTCACTCACTCATACACTCACTAACACACTCACTAACACACTCACTCACTCACTCACTAACACACTCACTCATACACTCACTCACTCACTCATACACTCACATAAACACACTCACTCATACACTCACTCATATACTCACTCACTCAGTCAGTCGCTCATACACTCACTCATACACTCACTCACTCATACACTCACTCACTCATACACTCACTCACTCACTCATACACTCATACACTCACTCATACACTCATACACTCACTCATATACTCACTAACACACTCATACACTCACTGACACACTCATACACTCACTCACTCATATACTCACTCACTCATACACTCACTCACTCACTCATACACTCACTCATACACTCACTCATACACTCACTCATACACTCACTCACTCATACACTCACTCATACACTCACTCATACACTCACTCATACACTCACTCATACACTCACTCATACACTCACTCACTCATACACTCACTCACTCACTCACTCATACACTCACTCACTCACTCATACACTCATACACTCACTCATACACTCATACACTCACTCATACACTCACTGACACACTCATACACTCACTGACACACTCATACACTCACTCACTCATATACTCACTCACTCATACACTCACTCACTCACTCATACACTCACTCATACACTCACTCATACACTCACTCATACACTCACTCATACACTCACTCACTCATACACTCACTCATACACTCACTCATACACTCACTCATACACTCACTCATACACTCACTCATACACTCACTCACTCATACACTCACTCACACACTCACTCACACACTCACTCACTCACTCACTCACTAACACACTCACTCATACACTCACTCACTCACTCACTCATACACTCACTCACTCATACACTCACCTCATACACTCACTCACTCATACACTCACTAACACACACACTAACACACTCACTCACTCACTCACTAACACACTCACTCACTCATACACTCACTAACACACTCACTAACACACTCACTCACTCATACACTCACTCACTCATACACTCACTCACTCACTCATACACTCACTCACTCATACACTCACTCACTCATACACTCACCATACACTCACTCATACACTCACTCATACACTCACTGACACACTCACTCACTCACTCATACACTCACTCACTCATATACTCACTCATACACTCACTCATACACTCATACACTCACTCACTCATACACTCACTCATATACTCACTCACTCATACACTCACTCACTCACTAACACACTCACTCATACACTCACTCACTCACTCATACACTCACTCACTCATACACTCACTCACTCATACACTCACTCACTCATACACTCACTCACTCATACACTCACTCATACACTCACTCATACACTCACTCATACACTCACTGACACACTCACTCACTCACTCATACACTCACTCACTCATATACTCACTCATACACTCACTCATACACTCATACACTCACTCACTCATACACTCACTCATATACTCACTCACTCATACACTCACTCACTCACTAACACACTCACTCATACACTCACTCACTCACTCATACACTCACTCACTCACTCATACACTCACTCATACACTCACTCATACACTCACTCACTCACTCATACACTCACTCACTCACTCATACACTCACTCATACACTCACTCATACACTCACTCACTCATAAACTCACTCACTCACTCATACACTCACTCATACACTCACTCATACACTCACTCATACACTCACTCACTCACTCATACACTCACTGACACACTCACTCACTAACTCATACACTCACTCACTCACTCATACACTCACTCACTCACTCACTCACTCATACACTCACTCATACACTCACTCACTCATACACTCACTCACTCACACACTCACCCACTCACTCACTCACTCACCCACTCACTCACTCACCCACCGACTCACCCACTCACTCACCACTCACTCACCACTCACTCACCACTCACTCACCACTCACTCACTCATACACTCACTAACACACTCACTCACTCACTCATACACTCACTCATACACTCACTCATACACTCACTCACTCATACACTCACTCATACACTCACTCACTCATATACTCACTCATACACTCACTCACTCATACACTCACTCATACACTCACTCATACACTCACTCATACACTCACTCATACACTCACTCATACACTCACTCACTCATACACTCACTCACACACTCACTCACACACTCACTCACTCACTCACTCACTAACACACTCACTAACACACTCACTCACTTCACTAACTCATACACTCATACACTCACTCATACACTCACTCACTCACTCATACACTCACTCATACACTCACTCAGTCATACACTCACTCACTCACTCATATACTCACTCACTCATACACTCACTCATACACTCACTCACTCATACACTCACTCATACACTCACTCATACACTCACTCATACACTCACTCACTCATACACTCACTCATACACTCACTCATACACCACTCATACACTCACTCATACTCACTCATACACTCACTCATACACTCACTCATACACTCACTCACTCACTCATATACTCACTCACTCATACACTCACTCACTCACACACTCACTCACTCATACACTCACTCAGTCATACACTCACACACTCACTCACTCATACACTCACTCATACACTCAATCACTCATACATTCACTCACTCACACACTCACTCACTCACTCACACACTCACTCACTCACACACTCACTCACTCACTCATACACTCACTCACTCACACACTCACTCACACACTCACTCACTCATACACTCACTCATACACTCACACACTCATACACTCACTCACTCATACACTCACTCACTCACACACTCACTCACACACTCACTCACACACTCACTCACTCATACACTCACTCATACACTCACTCAGTCACACACTCACTCATACACTCACTCATACACTCACTCACTCACTCATAAACTCACTCATACACTCATTCACTCATACACTCACTCATACACTCACTCACACACTCATACACTCACTCACTCATACACTCACTCATACACTCACTCACTCACTCATACACTCACTCAGTCACACACTCACTCATACACTCACTCATACACTCACTCATACACTCACTCACTCACTCATAAACTCACTCATACACTCACTCACTCATACACTCACTCATACACTCACTCATACACTCACTCACTCATACACTCACTCACTCATACACTCACTCATACACTCACTCATACACACACTAACTCATACACTCACTCACTCATACACTCACTCACTCATACACTCACTCATACACTCACTCACTTACTCATACACTCACTCACTCATACACTCACTCACTCATACACTCACTCACTCACTCATACATTCACTCACTCACACACTCACTCACTCACACTCACTCACTCACACACTCACTCATACACTCACTCACTCACTCATACACTCACTCACTCATACACTCACTCACTCACACACTCACTCATACACTCACACACTCACTCATACACTCACTCATACACTCATACACTCACTCATACACTCACTCATACACTCACTCATACACTCATACACTCACTCCACTCATACACTCACTCATACACTCACTCACTCATACACTCACTCATACACTCACTCATACACTCACTCATACACTCACTCATACACTCACTCACTCATACACTCACTCACTCATACACTCACTCATACACTCACTCACTACACTCACTCATACACTCACTCACTCACTCATACACTCACTCACCTCATACACTCACTCATACACTCACTCACTCATACACTCACTCACTCATACACTCACTCACTCATACACTCACTCACTCACTCATACACTCATTCATTCATACACTCATTCATACACTCACTCACTCATACACTCACTCACTCACACACTCACTCATACACTCACTTACTCATACACTCACTCACTCACTCAAACACTCACTCACTCATACACTCACTCACTCATATACTCACTCATACACTCACTCACTCATACACTCATACACTCACTCACTCATACACTCACTCACTCATACACTCACTCACTCATACACTCACTCACTCATACACTCACTCACTCATACACTCACTCACACATACACTCACACTCACTCACTCATACACTCACTCACACACTCACTCATACACTCACACTCACTCACTCATTCATACACTCACTCACTCATACACTCACTCATACACTCACTCACTCATACACTCACTCATACACTCACTCATACACTCACTCATACACTCACTCATACACTCACACTCACTCACTCATTCATTCACTCACTCACTAACTCACTCATACACTCACTCATTCATTCATACACTCACTCATACACTCACTCACTCACACACTCACTCACTCACACACTCACTCACTCATACACTCACTCACTCATATACTCACTCATTCACTCACTCATACACTCACTCACTCATACACTCACTCACTCATACACTCACTCACTCATACACTCACTCACTCATACACTCACTCACTCATACACTCACTCACACACTCACTCATACACTCACTCATACACTCACTCACTCACACACTCATTCATACTCACTCACTCATACACTCACTCATACACTCACTCACTCATACACTCCCTCACTCCCTCACTCATACACTCACTCACTCATACACTCATTCATACACTCACTCACTCACTCATACACTCATTCATACTCACTCCCTCACCCACCCACTCACTCACTCACCCACCCACTCACTCACCCACTCACCCACCCACTCACTCCCTCACCCACCCACTCACCCCTCACCCCCTCACCCACCCACTCACTCACCCACTCACCCACCCACTCACCCACCTACCCACTCACTCACTCACCCACTCAATCACCCACTCATTCACTCACCCACCCACCCACTCACCCACTCCCTCACCCACTCACCAACTCACTCACCCACCCACTCACTCACTCCCTCACCCACCCATCCACTCACTAATTCACCCACTCACTCCTTCACCCACCCACTCACTCACTCACCCCCTCACCCACCCACTCACTCACTCACTCACCCACTCACCCACCCACCCACTCACCCACTCACTCACTCACTCACCCACCCACCCACCCACTCCCTCACCCCCTCACCAACTCACTCACCCACTCACTCACTCACTCACTCCCTCACCCACTCACTCACTCACTCACCCACCCACTCACTCCCTCACCCACCCACTCACCCACCCACCCACTCACTCACTCACCCACTCACTCACCCACCCACCCACTCACTCCCTCACCCACCCACTCACTCACTCACCCCCTCACCCACCCACTCACTCACTCACTCACCCACTCACTCACTCACCCACTCACCCACCCACCCACTCACCCCACCCACCCACCCACCCACCCACCCACTCACTCCCTCACCCACCCACTCACCCACTCACCAACTCACCCACCCACTCACCCACACACTCACTCACTCACTCACCCACTCACTCACCCACCCACTCACTCACCCACTCACCCACCCACTCACTTCCTTCACCCACCCACTCACTCACTTAATCCCTCACCCACCCACCCACCCACTCACTCACCCACCCACCCACCCACTCACTCACTCACCCACCCACTCACCCACCCACTCACTCACTCACTCACCCACCCACCCACCCACTCACCCACCCACTCACTCACCCACCCACCCACTCACTCAACACCCACTCACTACCTCACCCACTCACTCACTCCTCACCTCACCCACCACACACTCATCCACCCACTCACCCACCCACCCACTCACTCACTCACCCACCCACCCACTCACTCACCCACCCACTCACCCACCCACCCACCCACTCACTCACTCACCCACCCACTCACCCACTCCCCTCACCCACTCACTCCCTCACCCACTCACTCACTCACTTCCTCACCCACTCACCAACTCACTCATCCACCCACTCACCCACCCACCCACTCACTCACTCACTCACCCACCCACCCACTCACCCACCCACTCACCCACCCACCCACCCACCCACTCACTCACTCACTCACCCACCCACTCACCCACTCCCTCACCCACTCACCAACTCACTCACCCACCCACTCACCCACCCACTCACTCCCTCAACCACTCACCCACCCACCCACTCACTCCCTCACCCACCCACTCACTCACCCACCCACCCACTCACCCACCCACCCACTCACCCACCCACCCACTCACCCACCCACCCACTCACTCACTCCCTCACCCACCCACCCACCCACTCACCCACTCACTCACACACCCACCCACTCACTCACTCACCCATCCACTCACCCACTCACTCACCCACTCACTCACCCACCCACCCACTCACCCACTCCCTCACCCACTCACCCACTCCCTCACCCACCCACCCACCCACTCACTCACCCACCCACTCCCCCACCAACCCACCCACTCACTCACTCACTCACCCACCCACCCACTCACCCACTCACTCACCCACCCACTCATCCACCCACTCACTCATTCATCCACTCACTCCCTCACCCACCCACTCACGCACTCACTCACCCACCCACCCACTCACCCACTCACTCACCTACCCACTCACCTCACCCACCCACTCACCCACCCACCTCACCCCCCACTCACTCACCCACTCACTCACCCACTTACTCACCCACCCACCCACTCACTCACCCACTCACTCACCCACTCACCCACCCACTCACTCACCCACTCACTCACCCACTCACCTACCCACCCACTCACCCACCCACTCACCCACCCACTTACTCACCCACCCACCCACTCACCCACCTACCCACTCACTCACTCAACCACCCACCCACTCCACCCACTCACCCACCACCCACTCATCCACCCACTTACTCACCCACCCACCCACTCACCCACCCACCCACTCACTCACTCAACCACCCACCCACTCACTCACCCACTCACCCACCCACTCACTCACCCACTCACTCACCCACCCATTCACCCACTCCCGCACCCCACCCCACTCACTCACCCACCCACCCACTCACCCACTCACTCACTCCCTCACCCACTCACTCCTCACCCACTCACTCACTTCCTCACCCACTCACCAACTCACTCATCCACCCACTCACCCACCCACCCACTCACTCACTCACCCACCCACCCACTCACCCACTCACCAACTCAACCCACCCACTCACCCACTCACTCACTCACTCACCCACTCACTCACCCACCCACTCACTCACCCACTCACCCACCCACTCACTCCTTCACCCACCCACTCACTCACTTAATCCCTCACCCACCCACCCACCCACTCACTCACCCACCCACCCACCCACTCACTCACTCACCCACCCACTCACCCACCCACCCACTCACTCACTCACTCCACTCACCCACTCACTCACTCACTCACCCACCCACTCACCCACATCACCCCACTCACTCACCTCACCCACCCACCCACTCCACTCACTCACTCACCCACTCACTCCCTCACCCACTCACTCCCTCACCCACTCACTCACTTCCTCACCCACTCACCAACTCACTCATCCACCCACTCACCCACCCACCCACTCACTCACTCACCCACCCACCCACTCACTCACCCACCCACTCACCCACCCACCCACCCACTCACTCACTCACCCACCCACTCACCCACTCCCTCACCCACTCACTCCCTCACCCACTCACTCACTCACTTCCTCACCCACTCACCAACTCACTCATCCACCCACTCACCCACCCACCCACTCACTCACTCACCCACCCACCCACCCACCCACCCACTCACCCACCCACTCACCCACCCACCCACCCACCCACTCACTCACTCACCCACCCACTCACCCACTCACTCACACACCCACCCACTCACTCACTCACCCATCCACTCACCCACTCACTCACCCACTCACTCACCCACCCACCCACTCACCCACCCCCCTCCCTCACCCACTCACCCACCCCTCACCCACCCACCCACCCACTCACTCACCCACCCACTCCCCACCAACCCACCCACCCACTCACTCACTCACTCACCCACCCACCCACTCACCCACTCACTCACCCACCCACTCATCCACCCACTCACTCATTCATCCACTCACTCCCTCACCCACCCACTCACCCACTCACTCACCCACCCACCCACTCACCCACTCACTCACCTACCCACTCACTCACCCACCCACTCACCCACCCACTCACCCACCCACTCACTCACCCACTTACTCACCCACCCACCCACTCACTCACCCACTCACCCACCCACTCACTCACCCACTCACTCACCCACTCACCTACCCACTCACTCACCCACCCACTCACCCACCCACTCACCCACCCACTCACCCACCCACTTACTCACCCACCCACCCACTCACCCACCTACCCACTCACTCACTCAACCACCCACCCACTCACTCACCCACTCACCCACCCACTCATCCACCCACTTACTCACCCACCCACCCACTCACCCACCCACCCACTCACTCACTCAACCACCCACCCACTCACTCACCCACTCACCCACCCACTCACTCACCCACTCACTCACCCACCCACCCACCCACTCACCCACCCACTCACTCACCCACCCATTCACCCACTCCCGCACCCACCCACTCACTCACCCACCCACCCACTCACCCACTCACTCACTCCCTCACCCACTCACTCCCTCACCCACTCACTCCCTCACCCACTCACTCACTTCCTCCACCCACTCACCAACTCACTCATCCACCCACTCACCCACTCACTCACTCCCTCAACCACCCACCCTCACCCACCCACCCACCCACCCACTCCCTCACCCACTCACTCACCCACCCACCCACTCACCCACTCACTCACTCACCCACTCACTCCCTCACCCACTCACTCCCTCACCCACTCACTCACTTCCTCACCCAACCACCCACTCACCACCTCACTCCCACCACTCACCCACCCACCCACTCACTCACTCACCCACCCACCCACTCACTCACCCACCCACTCACCCACCCACTCACCCACCCACCCACCCACTCACTCACCCACCCACTCACCCACTCCCTCACCCACTCACTCCCTCACCCACTCACTCACTTCCTCACCCACTCACCAACTCACTCATCCACCCACTCACCCACCCACCCACTCACTCACTCACCCACCCACCCACTCACCCACCCACTCACCCACCCACCCACCCACCCACTCACTCACTCACCCACCCACTCACCCACTCACCAACTCACTCACCCACCCACTCACCCACCCACTCACTCCCTCAACCACTCACCCACCCACCCACTCACTCCCTCACCCACCCACTCACTCACCCACCCACCCACTCACCCACACCCACTCCCTCACCCACCCACCCACCCACTCACTCACTCCCTCACCCACCCACCCACCCACTCACCCACTCACTCACACACCCACCCACTCACTCACTCACCCATCCACTCACCCACTCACTCACCCACTCACCCACTCACTCACCCACCCACCCACTCACCCACTCCCTCACCCACTCACCCACTCACTCACCCACCCACTCCCCCACCAACCCACCCACTCACTCACTCACTCACCCACCCACCCACTCACCCACTCACTCACCCACCCACTCATCCACCCACCACTCATTCATCACACTCACTCCCTCACCCACCCACTCACCCACTCACTCACCCACCCACCCACCCACTCACCCACTCACTCACCTACCCACTCACTCACCCACCCACTCACCCACCCACTCACCCACCCACTCACTCACCCACTCACTCACCCACTTACTCACCCACCCACCCACTCACTCACCCACTCACCCACTCACCCACTCACTCACCCACTCACTCACCCACTCACCTACCCACTCACTCACCCACCCACTCACCCACCCACTCACCCACCCACTTACTCACCCACCCACCCACTCACCCACCCACCCACTCACTCACTCAACCACCCACCCACTCACTCACCCACTCACCCACCCACTCACCCACCCACTTACTCCCCACCCACCCACTCACCCACCCACCCACCCACTCACTCACTCAACCACCACCCACTCACTCACCCACCCACCCACCCACCCACTGACCCACCCACTCACTCACCCACCCATTCACCCACTCCCGCACCCACCCACTCACTCACCCACCCACCCACTCACCCACTCACTCACTCCCTCACCCACTCACTCCCTCACCCACTCACTCACTTCCTCACCCACTCACCAACTCACTCATCCACCCACTCACCCACTCACTCACTCCCTCAACCACCCACCCTCACCCACCCACCCACCCACTCCCTCACCCACTCACACACTCACCCACCCACCCACTCACCCACCCACTCACTCACTCACTCACTCCCTCACCCACCCACCCACTCACCCACCCACTCACCCACCCACTCACTCACCCACTCACTCACCCACTTACTCACCCACCCACCCACTCACTCACCCACTCACCCACTCACCCACTCACTCACCCACTCACTCACCTACTCACCTACCCACTCACTCACCCACCCACTCACCCACCCACTCACCCACCCACTTACTCACCCACCCACCCACTCACCCACCCACCCACTCACTCACTCAACCACCCACCCACTCACTCACCCACTCACCCACCCACTCACCCACCCACTTACTCACCCACCCACCCACTCACCCACCCACCCACTCACTCACTCAACCACCCACCCACTCACTCACCCACTCACCCACCCACCCACTCACTCACCCACTCACTCACCCACCCACCCACCCACTGACCCACCCACTCACTCACCCACCCATTCACCCACTCCCGCACCCACCCACTCACTCACCCACCCACCCACTCACCCACTCACTCACTCCCTCACCCACTCACTCCCTCACCCACTCACTCACTTCCTCACCCACTCACCAACTCACTCATCCACCCACTCACCCACTCACTCACTCCCTCAACCACCCACCCTCACCCACCCACCCACCCACTCCCTCACCCACTCACACACTCACCCACCCACCCACTCACCCACCCACTCACTCACTCACTCACTCCCTCACCCACCCACCCACCCCTCACCCACTCACTCACACACCCACTCACCCACTCACTCACCCACCCACCCACCCACTCACCCACTCCCTCACCCACCCACCCACTCACCCACTCACTCACCCACCCACTCCCCCACCCACCCACTCCCTCCCTCACCCACTCACTCACCCACTCACCCACCCACCCACTCATCCACCCACCCACTCACCCACTCACTCACCCACCCACCCACCCACTCACTCACCCACTCACCCACTCACTCACCCACCCAGTCACCCACTCACTCACCCACCCACCCACTCACCCACTCACCCACTCCCTCACCCACCCATCCACTCACCCACGCACTCACTCACCCACTCCCTCACCCACCCACCCACTCACCCACCCACTCCCTCACCCACTCACTCACCCACTCACCCACCCACCCACTCATCCACCCACCCACTCACTCCACTCACTCACCCACCCACCCACCCACCTCACCCACCCACTCACACCACACCCAACCCACCCCCACCCACCCACCCCACCCCCACCCACCCACCCACTCACCCACCCACCCACTCACTCACCTACCTACCCACTCACTCACCCACTCATCCACTCACCCACTCACCCACTCACTCACACCCACTCACTCCCCCACCCACTCACTCACTCCTCACCCACTCACCAACTCACTCACCCACCCACCCACCCACCCACCCACCACCACCCCCACCCACCCCATCACCCACCCCCCCCACCCACCCACCCACCACCCACCCACCCACCACCCACCCACTCACTCACCAACCCTCACCCACCCACTCACCCACCCACTCACTCCCCACCCACCCACCCACTCACCCCCCCACTCACTCACTCACCCACTCACCACACACCCACCCACTCACCACCCACCCACTCACTCACTCACCCACCCACTCACCCACCACTCACCCACCCACTCACCCACTCACCCACCCACTCACCCACTCACCCACCCACCCACACACCCACCCACCCACTCACCCACCCACCCACTCACCCACCCACCCACCCACTCACCCACCCACTCACCCACTCACCCACCCACTCACCCACTCACCCACCCACCCACTCACCCACCCACCCACTCACCCACCCACCCACTCACCCACCCACTCACCCACCCACTCACCCACCCACCCACCCACTCACCCACCCACCCACTCACCCACCCACCCACTCACCCACCCACCCACTCACCCACCCACCCACCCACCCACTCACCCACCCACCCACTCACCCACCCACCCACTCACCCACTCACCCAACCACCCACTCACCCACCCACTCACCCACCCACTCACCCACCTACCCACTCCCCCACCCACCCACTCACTCACTCACCCACCCACCCACCCACTCACCCACCCACCCACTCACCCACTCCCTCACCCACTCACCCACCCACTCACCCACTCACCCACTCACCCACCCACTCACCCACCCACTCACCCACCCACTCACCCACCCACTCACCCACTCCCCCACCCACCCACTCACTCACCCACTCACCCACTCACTCACCCACCCACTCACCCACCCACTCACCCACCCACCCACCCACTCACCCACCCACTCACCCACCCACCCACCCACTCACCCACCCACTCCCCCACCCACCCACTCACTCACTCACTCACCCACTCACCCACCCACTCACCCACCCACTCACCCACCCACTCACCCACTCCCCCACCCACCCACTCACTCACCCACTCCCCCACCCACCCACTCACCCACCCACTCACTCACCCACCCACTCACCCACTCACCCACCCACCCACCCACTCACCCACCCACTCACCGCTCAGCGTACTGGGCGTGGCTGAAGCGGTCCCTGGGGAGGAGCTTGGAGCGATCAGCGGGCGCTCCTCACGCGCCTGAAAACACAAGCCGGGTGGTGCGGCAGCTGGTCACTTCTGTCTGCACGCTTGGTGCTGGTGGTGATGATGGCGGTGATGATGACGATGATGATGCTCATGATGATGATGATGTTGTTGTTGATGTTGAAACTGCACCTGCAGCCACCGCTCGTGGTCTTCCAGGCGTCGGTAGAAGCCGCAGCCGTTTCGGTCCCTGCTAGCGGCACACGCAAAGAACAACACCACCTGGGAGGCACGTCCTCATCATCCTCCTCCTCATCCTCATCATCCTCCTCCTCATCACCTCCTCTTCTTCCACCTCCACCACCTCCTCCACCACCACCTCCACCTCTTCTTCCACGTCCACCTCTTCTTCCACCACCACCTCCACCACCACCACCTCCACCACCACCTCCACCTCTTCTTCCACGTCCACCACCTCCACCAACACCTCCACCACCACCACCTCCTCCTCCTCTTCTTCCACCTCCACCTCGTCGCTGGGAGAACAGCAGCGTGGGTCCTAAGGGGAGGGTGGTGGCAGCAGCAGCAGCAGCACGGCACACAGCTAGAGGTACAGCTCCCCCAGGTAGCCTCTAGCAGGGCTGTAGGGGGCAAGTGCTGAGACGCAGACAAAGCTCCCCCAGGTAGCCTCTGGCAGGGCTGTAGGGGGCAAGTGCTGAGACACAGACAAAGCTCCCCCAGGTAGCCTCTGGCAGGGCTGTAGGGGGCAAGTGCTGAGACACAGACAAAGCTCCCCCCAGGTAGCCTCTAGCAGGGCTGTAGGGGGCAAGTGCTGAGACACAGACAAAGCTTTCCAAGGTAGCCTCTAGCAGGGCTGCAGGGGCAAGTGCTGAGACACAGATAAAGCTCCCCCAGGTAGCCTCTGGCAGGGCTGTAGGGGGCAAGTGCTGAGACACAGACAAAGCTCCCCCAGGTAGCCTCTAGCAGGGCCGTAGGGGCAAGTGCTGAGACGCAGACAAAGCTCCCCCAGGTAGCCTCTGGCAGGGCCGTAGGGGCAAGTGCTGAGACGCAGACAAAGCTCCCCCAGGTAGCCTCTGGCAGGGCTGTAGGGGCAAGTGCTGAGACACAGACAAAGCTCCCCCAGGTAGCCTCTAGCAGGGCTGTAGGGGCAAGTGCTGAGACACAGACAAAGCTCCCCCAGGTAGCCTCTAGCAGGGTTGTATGGCCAAGTGCTGAGACACAGACAAAGCTCCCCCAGGTAGCCTCTGGCAGGGCTGTAGGGGCAAGTGCTGAGACACAGACAAAGCTCCCCCAGGTAGCCTCTAGCAGGGCTGTAGGGGCAAGTGCTGAGACACAGACAAAGCTCCCCCATGTAGCCTCTGGCAGGGCTGTAGGGGCAAGTGCTGAGATACAGACAAAGCTCCCCCAGGTAGCCTCTAGCAGGGCTGTAGGGGCAAGTGCTGAGACACAGACAAAGCTCCCCCATGTAGCCTCTGGCAGGGCTGTAGGGGCAAGTGCTGAGACACAGACAAAGCTCCCCCAGGTAGCCTATAGCAGGGCTGTAGGGGCAAGTGCTGAGACACAGACAAAGCTCCCCCAGGTAGCCTCTGGCAGGGCTGTAGGGGCAAGTGCTGAGACGCAGACAAAGCTCCCCCAGGTAGCCTCTAGCAGGGCTGTAGGGGCAAGTGCTGAGACGCAGACAAAGCTCCCCCAGGTAGCCTCTGGCAGGGCCGTAGGGCAAGTGCTGAGACACAAAGCTACCCCAGGCAGCCTCTAGCAGGGCTGTAGGGGCAAGTGCTGAGACAGAAAAAGCTCCCCCAGGTAGCCTCTGGCAGGGATGTAGGGGCAAGTGCTGAGACACAGACAAAGCTCCCCAGGTAGCCACTAGCAGGGCTGTAGGGGCAAGTGCTGAGACAGAAAAAGCTCCCCCAGGTAGCCTCTAGCAGGGCTGCAGGGGGCAAGTGCTGAGACGCAGACAAAGCTCCCCCAGGTAGCCTCTAGCAGGGCTGTAGGGGCAAGTGCTGAGACGCAGACAAAGCTCCCCCAGGTAGCCTCTAACAGGGCTGTAGGGGGCAAGTGCTGAGACACAGACAAAGCTCCCCCAGGTAGCCTCTAACAGGGCTGTAGGGGGCAAGTGCTGAGACACAGACAAAGCTCCCCCAAGTAGCCTCTGGCAGGGCTGTAGGGGGCAAGTGCTGAGACACAGACAAAGCTCCCCCAGGTAGCCTCTAGCAGGGCTGTAGGGGCAAGTGCTGAGACACAGACAAAGCTCCCCCAGGTAGCCTCTAGCAGGGCTGTAGGGGCAAGTGCTGAGACGCAGACAAAGCTCCCCCAGGTAGCCTCTAGCAGGGCTGTAGGGGCAAGTGCTGAGACACAGACAAAGCTCCCCCAGGAAGGCTCTGGCAGGGCTGCAGGGGCAAGTGCTGAGACACAGACAAAGCTCCCCCAGGTAGCCTCTGGCAGGGCTGTAGGGGCAAGTGCTGAGACACAGACAAAGCTCCCCCAGGAAGCCTCTAGCAGGGCTGCAGGGGCAAGTGCTGAGAGACAGACAAAGCTCCCCCAGGTAGCCTCTGGCAGGGCCGTAGGGGCAAGTGCTGAGACACAGACAAAGCTCCCCCAGGTAGCCTCTGGCAGGGCTGCAGGGGGCAAGTTCTGAGACACAGACAAAGCTCCCCCAGGTAGCCTCTAGCAGGGCTGTAGGGGCAAGTGCTGAGACGCAGACAAAGCTGCCCCAGGTAGCCTCTGGCAGGGCTGTAGGGGCAAGTGCTGAGACGCAGACAAAGCTCCCCCAGGTAGCCTCTGGCAGGGCTGTAGGGGCAAGTGCTGAGACACAGTCAAAACTCCCAAAGGTAGCCTGTAGCAGGTACTCATTTGAGGCTGAGTCGACCTAGGGGAGGCGCAGGACCGGTTCAGATAATCGCTGTCACTGTGGTTGTGTTGGCCGTGAGCGGGAATCGAACTCGGGTCACCGGGTTCGTAGCGCAGCGTAGCGCTAACCACTACTACACTACACTATACACTACACTATACACTACACACTACTACACTACTATACTATACACTAACCACTACTACACTGCACTATACACTACACTATACACTACTACACTATACACTACACTACACTATACACTACTACACTACACTATACACTACTACACTATAAACTACTACACTACACTATTACACTACACTATACACTACACTATACACTACTACACTACTACACTACACTATACACTACTACACTATACTATACACTACTACACTATACTATACACTACAACACTATACACTACTACACTACACTATACACTACTACACTACACTATACACTACACTATACACTACTACACTACACAATACACTACAATTCTATACACTACACTATACACTACTATACTATACACTAACCACTACTACACTGCACTATACACTACACTATACACTACTACACTACACTATACACTACACTATACACTACTACACTACACAATACACTACTATTCTATACACTACACTATACACTACTATTCTATACACTACACTATACACTACTATACTACACACTACACTACACACTACTCCCTACACTATACACTACTACACTATACACTACTACACTCTACACTACTACACTACCACTACACTATACACTACTACACTATACACTACACTACTACACTACACAAAGACACACACAAACAACAACCGCCATTCGCCACTAAGTGGCGGTGACGTCACCACGACGCTTGTGCCAGGCTATGTGCACCCTGAGGCCACGTGAAGTGTCGAACGCCCGCTGGCAGGAGGTCACGGGGCAGACCCAGGTGCCACGGGTCGACTGACTGAGATGACTGGCTGATGCACCACCTGTGCCCCCTACTGTGCCAACCGGCTGTGCTTTAGCCACCCGGAGCTCTGCTTGTTGTTCTGAGCGTCGCTCCTCCGCCCTCCGTTGTTGTTGGAGGGCGACTGCCCCCATACACACACACAGACACATACACACACATACAGACACATACACACACAGACACACACACAGACAGACACATACACACACAGACACATACACACACACAGACACATACACACACACAGACACACACACAGACACATACACACACAGACACACACAGACACACACACACACAGACACATACACAGACACACACAGACAGACACATACACACACAGACACACACACAGACACACAGAGACACACACACAGACACACAGACACAGACACACACACACACAGACACACACAGAGACACACACAGACACACACACAGACACACACACAGACACATACTCACATCAAGGGACACATAGCCTGGCACTCACCGTGCTCACAGTGCGGGGCGTCCTCCCTCTGCTCGCCCATTACGAGCCGCTCGGCTACTCCACGTTCTCCTGGCCGGGACCCCATGGATTCACCACCACCACCACCACAACCACCACCACAACCACAACCACCACAACCACCACCACCAGCACCACCACAACCACAACCACCACAACCACCACCACCACTACCACCACCACCACAACCACCACCACCACAACCACCACCACCACAACCACCACCACCACAACCACCACCACCACAACCACCACCACCAGCACCACCACAACCACCACCACCACCGCCACTAAGAACACGGCATCAGCACGTGGTAGTGGTGGAGGTCGGAGAGGCGGGGCCGGAAATAGTAGGGGGGGAAGGGGCAGGAAAACATGGGGGGGGGGGCCGGAAGAAGTTGGGGGGGAGGTAGAGGGGGGCAGGAAGCAGTAACGGGGGGGACGCGCGGGGGGGGGCCGGAAGAAGTTGGGGGGGGGGTGAGGGGGTCACGTGGTCACGGTGCGTGCGTTTCTTAGGTATCACGATTGAATGGGTTTCTTGGGTTTAAAATATTATTCGAAGGAGCGGTATGGGTGGAGTGGTAGGGGTGGAGTGGCAGGGGTGGAGTGGTAGGGGTGGAGTGGTAGGGGTGGCAGGGGTGGAGTGGCAGGGGTGGAGTGGTAGGGGTGGAGTGGTAGGGGTGGAGTGGCAGGGGTGGTAGGGGTGGGGTGGTAGGGGTGGGGTGGTAAGGGTGAGGTGGCAGGGGTGGAGTGGTATGGGTGGAGTGGCAGGGGTGGTAGGGGTGGGGTGGTAGGGGTGGGGTGGTAAGGGTGAGGTGGCAGGGGTGGAGTGGTATGGGTGGAGTGGCAGGGGTGGTAGGGGTGGGGTGGTAGGGGTGGGGTGGTAGGGGTGGAGTGGCAGGGGTGGGGTGGTAGGGGTGGAGTGGCAGGGGTGGAGTGGCAGGGGTGGAGTGGTAGGGGTGGGGTGGTAGGGATGGGGTGGCAGGGGTGGAGTGGTAAGGGTGGGGTGGTAGGGGTGGAGTGGCAGGGGTGGAGTGGCAGGGGTGGGGTGGTAGGGGTGGGGTGGTAGGGGTGGAGTGGCAGGGGTGGTAGGGGTGGGGTGGTAGGGGTGGGGTGGTAGGGGTGGGGTGGTAAGGGTGGAGTGGTAGGGGTGGAGTGGTAGGGGTGGAGTGGTAGGGGTGAGGTGGCAGGGGTGGGGTGGCAGGGGTGGGTTTGGCAGGGGGTGGGGTGGTAGGGGTGGAGTGGCAGGGGGTGGGGTGGCAGGGGTGGAGTGGTAGGGGTGAGGTGGCAGGGGTGGAGTGGTAGGGGTGAGGTGGTAGGGGTGAGGT
>NW_027423601.1:147488-154988 GCF_048934315.1 Petromyzon marinus
CAGGGCTGTAGGGGGCAAGTGCTGAGACACAGACAAAGCTCCCCCAGTTAGCCTCTGGCAGGGCCGTAGGGGCAAGTGCTGAGACGCAGACAAAGCTCCCCCAGGTAGCCTCTAGCAGGGCTGTAGGGGCAAGTGCTGAGATGCAGACAAAGCTCCCCCAGGTAGCCTCTGGCAGGGCTGCAGGGGCAAGTGCTGAGACACAGACAAAGCTCCCCCAGGTAGCCTCTGGCAGGGCTGTAGGGGCAAGTGCTGAGACACAGACAAAGCTCCCCCAGGAAGCCTCTAGCAGGGCTGCAGGGGCAAGTGCTGAGACACAGACAAAGCTCCGCCAGGTAGCCTCTAGCAGGGCTGTAGGGGCAAGTGCTGAGACACAGACAAAGCTCCCCCAGGTAGCCTCTAGCAGGGCTGTAGGGGGCAAGTGCTGAGACGCAGACAAAGCTCCCCCAGGTAGCCTCTAACAGGGCTGTAGGGGGCAAGTGCTGAGACGCAGACAAAGCTCCCCCAGGTAGCCTCTGGCAGGGCTGTAAGGGGCAAGTGCTGAGACGCAGACAAAGCTCCACCAGGTAGCCTCTAGCAGGGCTGTAGGGGCAAGTGCTGAGACACAAAGCTCCCCCAGGTAGCTTCTGGCAGGGTTGTAGGGGCAAGTGCTGAGACGCAGACAAAGCTCCCCCAGGTAGCCTCTAGCAGGGCTGTAGGGGCAAGTGCTGAGACGCAGACAAAGCTCCCCCAGGTAGCCTCTAGCAGGGCTGTAGGGGGCAAGTGCTGAGACGCAGACAAAGCTCCCCCAGGTAGCCTCTGGCAGGGCTGTAGGGGGCAAGTGCTGAGACGCAGACAAAGCTCCCCCAGGTAGCCTCTGGCAGGGCCGTAGGGGCAAGTGCTGAGACGCAGACAAAGCTCCCCCAGGTAGCCTCTGGCAGGGCTGTAGGGGCAAGTGCTGAGACACAAAGCTCCCCCAGGTAGCCTCTAGCAGGGCTTTAGGGGGCAAGTGCTGAGACGCAGACAAAGCTCCCCCAGGTAGCCTCTAGCAGGGCTGTAGGGGCAAGTGCTGAGACACAGACAAAGCTCCCCCAGGTAGCCTCTGGCAGGGCTGTAGGGGCAAGTGCTGAGACGCAGACAAAGCTCCCCCAGGTAGCCTCTAGCAGGGCTGTAGGGGCAAGTGCTGAGACACAGACAAAGCTCCCCCAGGTAGCCTCTGGCAGGGCTGTAGGGGGCAAGTGCTGAGACACAGACAAAGCTCCCCCAGGTAGCCTCTAGCAGGGCCGTAGGGAAAAGTGCTGAGACACAGACAAAGCTCCCCCAGGTAGCCTCTGGCAGGGCCTTAGGGGCAAGTGCTGAGACACAGACAAAGTTCCCCCAGGTAGCCTCTGGCAGGGCTGTAGGGGCAAGTGCTGAGACACAGACAAAGCTCGCCCAGGTAGCCTCTGGCAGGGCCGTAGGGGCAAGTGCTGAGACACAGACAAAGCTCCCCCAGGTAGCCTCTGGCAGGGCTGTAGGGGCAAGTGCCGAGACACAGACAAAGCTCCCCCAGGTAGCCTCTGGCAGGGCCTTAGGGGCAAGTGCTGAGACACAGACAAAGTTCCCCCAGGTAGCCTCTGGCAGGGCTGTAGGGGCAAGTGCTAAGACACAGACAAAGCTCCCCCAGGTAGCCTCTGGCAGGGCCGTAGGGGCAAGTGCTGAGGCACAGACAAAGCTCCCCCAGGTAGCCTCTGGCAGGGCTGTAGGGGGCAAGTGCTGAGACACAGACAAAGCTCGCCCAGGTAGCCTCTGGCAGGGCCGTAGGGGCAAGTGCTGAGACACAGACAAAGCTCCCCCAGGTAGCCTCTGGCAGGGCTGTAGGGGGCAAGTGCTGAGACGCAGACAAAGCTCCCCCAGGTAGCCTCTGGCAGGGCTGTAGGGGCAAGTTCTGAGACACAGACAAAGCTTCCCCAGGTAGCCTCTAGCAGGGCTGTAGGGGCAAGTGCTGAGACACAGACAAAGCTCCCCCAGGTAGCCTCTAGCAGGGCTGTAGGGGCAAGTGCTGAGACGCAGACATAGCTCCCCTAGGTAGCCTCTAGCAGGGCTGTAGGGGCAAGTGCTGAGACACAGACAAAGCTCCCCCAAGTAGCCTCTGGCAGGGCTGTAGGGGGCAAGTGCTGAGACACAGACAAAGCTCCCCCAGGTAGCGTCTGGCAGGGCTGTAGGAGGCAAGTGCTGAGACACAGACAAAGCTCCCCCAGGTAGCCTCTGGCAGGGCTGTAGGGGGCAAGTGCTGAGACGCAGACAAAGCTTCCTCAGGTAGCCTCTGGCAAGGCTGTAGGGGCAAGTGCTGAGACAAAAAGCTCCCCCAGGTAGCCTCTGGCAGGGTTGTAGGGGCAAGTGCTGAGACGCAGACAAAGCACCCCCAGGTAGCCTCTAGCAGGGCCGTAGGGGCAAGTGCTGAGACACAGACAAAGCTCCCCCAGGTAGCCTCTAGCAGGGCTGTAGGGGCAAGTGCTGAGACACAGACAAAGCTCCCCCAGGTAGCCTCTGGCAGGGCTGTAGGGGGCAAGTGCTGAGACGCAGACAAAGCTCCCCCAGGTAGCCTCTGGCAGGGCTGTAGGGGCAAGTGCTGAGACACAGACAAAGCTCCCCCAGGTAGCCTCTGGCAGGGCTGTAGGGGCAAGTGCTGAGACACAGATAAAGCTCCCCCAGGTAGCCTCTGGCAGGGCTGTAGGGAGCAAGTGCTGAGACACGGACAAAGCTCCCCCAGGTAGCCTCTGGCAGGGCTGTAGGGGCAAGTGCTGAGACACAGACAAAGCTCCCCCAAGTAGCCTCTGGCAGGGCTGCAGGGGGCAAGTGCTGAGACACAGACAAAGCTCCCCCAGGTAGCCTCTGGCAGGGCTGTAGGGGCAAGTGCTGAGACACAGACAAAGCTCCCCCAGGTAGCCTCTGGCAGGGCTGCAGGGGGCAAGTGCTGAGACGCAGACAAAGCTCCCCCAGGTAGCCTCTGGCAGGGCTGTAGGGGCAAGTGCTGAGACACAGACAAAGCTCCCTCAGGTAGCCTCTGGCAGGGCCGTAGGGGCAAGTGCTGAGACGCAGACAAAGCTCCCCCAGGTAGCCTCTGGAAGGGCTGCAGGGGCAAGTGCTGAGACACAGACAAAGCTCCCCCAGGTAACCTCTAGCAGGGCTGTAGGGGGCAAGTGCTGAGACACAGACAAAGCTCCCCCAGGTAACCTCTGGCAGGGCTGTAGGGGCAAGTGCTGAGACACAAAGCTCCCTCAGGTAGCCTCTGGCAGGGTTGTAGGGGCAAGTGCTGCGACACAGACAAAGCTCCCCCAGGTAGCCTCTGGCAGGGTTGTAGGGGCAAGTGCTGAGACACAGACAAAGCTCCCCCAGGTAGCCTCTAGCAGGGCCGTAGGGGCAAGTGCTGAGACACAGACAAAGCTCCCCCAGGTAACCTCTGGCAGGGCTGTAGGGGCAAGTGCTGAGACACAAAGCTCCCTCAGGTAGCCTCTGGCAGGGTTGTAGGGGCAAGTGCTGCGACACAGACAAAGCTCCCCCAGGTAGCCTCTGGCAGGGTTGTAGGGGCAAGTGCTGAGACACAGACAAAGCTCCCCCAGGTAGCCTCTAGCAGGGCCGTAGGGGCAAGTGCTGAGACACAGACAAAGCTCCCCCAGGTAGCCTCTAGCAGGGATGTAGGGGCAAGTGCTGAGACACAGACAAAGCTACCCCAGGCAGCCTCTAGCAGGGCTGCAGGGGCAAGTGCTGAGACACAGACAAAGCTGCCCCAGGTAGCCTCTAGCAGGGATGTAGGGGCAAGTGCTGAGACAGACAAAGCTCTCCCAGGAAGCCTCTGGCAGGGCTGTAGGGGCAAGTGCTGAAACACAAAGCTCCCCCAGGTAGCCTCTAGCAGGGCTGCAGGGGCAAGTGCTGAGACGCAGACAAAGCTCCCCCAGGTAGCCTCTGGCAGGGCTGTAGGGGCAAGTGTTGAGACACAAAGCTCCCCCAGGTAGCCTCTAGCAGGGCCGTAGGGGCAAGTGCTGAGACACAGACAAAGCTCCCCCAGGTAGCCTCTGGCAAGGCTGTAGGGGCAAGTGCTGAGACACAGACAAAGCTCCCCCAGGAAGGCTCTGGCAGGGCTGTAGGGGGCAAGTGCTGAGACGCAGACAAAGCTCCCCCAGGTAGCCTCTAGCAGGGCTGTAGGGGCAAGTGCTGAGACACAGACAAAGCTCCCCCAGGTAGCCTCTGGCAGGGCTGTAGGGGGCAAGTGCTGAGACGCAGACAAAGCTCCCCCAGGTAGCCTCTGGCAGGGCTGTAGGGGCAAGTGCTGAGACACAGACAAAGCTCCCCCAGGTAGCCTCTGGCAGGGCTGTAGGGGCAAGTGCTGAGACACAGATAAAGCTCCCCCAGGTAGCCTCTGGCAGGGCTGTAGGGAGCAAGTGCTGAGACACGGACAAAGCTCCCCCAGGTAGCCTCTGGCAGGGCTGTAGGGGCAAGTGCTGAGACACAGACAAAGCTCCCCCAGGTAGCCTCTGGCAGGGCTGCAGGGGGCAAGTGCTGAGACACAGACAAAGCTCCCCCAGGTAGCCTCTGGCAGGGCTGTAGGGGCAAGTGCTGAGACACAGACAAAGCTCCCCCAGGTAGCCTCTGGCAGGGCTGCAGGGGGCAAGTGCTGAGACGCAGACAAAGCTCCCCCAGGTAGCCTCTGGCAGGGCTGTAGGGGCAAGTGCTGAGACACAGACAAAGCTCCCTCAGGTAGCCTCTGGCAGGGCCGTAGGGGCAAGTGCTGAGACGCAGACAAAGCTCCCCCAGGTAGCCTCTGGAAGGGCTGCAGGGGCAAGTGCTGAGACACAGACAAAGCTCCCCCAGGTAACCTCTAGCAGGGCTGTAGGGGGCAAGTGCTGAGACACAGACAAAGCTCCCCCAGGTAACCTCTGGCAGGGCTGTAGGGGCAAGTGCTGAGACACAAAGCTCCCTCAGGTAGCCTCTGGCAGGGTTGTAGGGGCAAGTGCTGCGACACAGACAAAGCTCCCCCAGGTAGCCTCTGGCAGGGTTGTAGGGGCAAGTGCTGAGACACAGACAAAGCTCCCCCAGGTAGCCTCTAGCAGGGCCGTAGGGGCAAGTGCTGAGACACAGACAAAGCTCCCCCAGGTAACCTCTGGCAGGGCTGTAGGGGCAAGTGCTGAGACACAAAGCTCCCTCAGGTAGCCTCTGGCAGGGTTGTAGGGGCAAGTGCTGCGACACAGACAAAGCTCCCCCAGGTAGCCTCTGGCAGGGTTGTAGGGGCAAGTGCTGAGACACAGACAAAGCTCCCCCAGGTAGCCTCTAGCAGGGCCGTAGGGGCAAGTGCTGAGACACAGACAAAGCTCCCCCAGGTAGCCTCTAGCAGGGATGTAGGGGCAAGTGCTGAGACACAGACAAAGCTACCCCAGGCAGCCTCTAGCAGGGCTGCAGGGGCAAGTGCTGAGACACAGACAAAGCTGCCCCAGGTAGCCTCTAGCAGGGCTGTAGGGGCAAGTGCTGAGACAGACAAAGCTCTCCCAGGAAGCCTCTGGCAGGGCTGTAGGGGCAAGTGCTGAAACACAAAGCTCCCCCAGGTAGCCTCTAGCAGGGCTGCAGGGGCAAGTGCTGAGACGCAGACAAAGCTCCCCCAGGTAGCCTCTGGCAGGGCTGTAGGGGCAAGTGTTGAGACACAAAGCTCCCCCAGGTAGCCTCTAGCAGGGCCGTAGGGGCAAGTGCTGAGACACAGACAAAGCTCCCCCAGGTAGCCTCTGGCAAGGCTGTAGGGGCAAGTGCTGAGACACAGACAAAGCTCCCCCAGGAAGGCTCTGGCAGGGCTGTAGGGGGTAAGTGCTGAGACGCAGACAAAGCTCCCCCAGGTAGCCTCTAGCAGGGCTGTAGGGGCAAGTGCTGAGACACAGACAAAGCTCCCCCAGGTAGCCTCTGGCAGGGCTGTAGGGGGCAAGTGCTGAGACGCAGACAAAGCTCCCCCAGGTAGCCTCTGGCAGGGCTGTAGGGGCAAGTGCTGAGACACAGACAAAGCTCCCCGAGGTAGCCTCTGGCAGGGCTGTAGGGGCAAGTGCTGAGACACAGACAAAACTCCCCCAGGTAGCCTCTGGCAGGGCTGTAGGGAGCAAGTGCTGAGACACGGACAAAGCTCTCCCAGGTAGCCTCTGGCAGGGCTGTAGGGGCAAGTGCTGAGACACAGACAAAGCTCCCCCAGGTAGCCTCTGGCAGGGCTGCAGGGGGCAAGTGCTGAGACACAGACAAAGCTCGCCCAGGTAGCCTCTGGCAGGGCTGTAGGGGCAAGTGCTGAGACACAGACAAAGCTCCCCCAGGTAGCCTCTGGCAGGGCTGCAGGGGGCAAGTGCTGAGACGCAGACAAAGCTCCCCCAGGTAGCCTCTGGCAGGGCTGTAGGGGCAAGTGCTGAGACACAGACAAAGCTCCCTCAGGTAGCCTCTGGCAGGGCCGTAGGGGCAAGTGCTGAGACGCAGACAAAGCTCCCCCAGGTAGCCTCTGGAAGGGCTGCAGGGGCAAGTGCTGAGACACAGACAAAGCTCCCCCAGGTAACCTCTAGCAGGGCTGTAGGGGGCAAGTGCTGAGACACAGACAAAGCTCCCCCAGGTAACCTCTGGCAGGGCTGTAGGGGCAAGTTCTGAGACACAAAGCTCCCTCAGGTAGCCTCTGGCAGGGTTGTAGGGGCAAGTGCTGCGACACAGACAAAGCTCCCCCAGGTAGCCTCTGGCAGGGTTGTAGGGGCAAGTGCTGAGACACAGACAAAGCTCCCCCAGGTAGCCTCTAGCAGGGCCGTAGGGGCAAGTGCTGAGACACAGACAAAGCTCCCCCAGGTAGCCTCTAGCAGGGATGTAGGGGCAAGTGCTGAGACACAGACAAAGCTACCCCAGGCAGCCTCTAGCAGGGCTGCAGGGGCAAGTGCTGAGACACAGACAAAGCTGCCCCAGGTAGCCTCTAGCAGGGCTGTAGGGGCAAGTGCTGAGACACAGACAAAGCTCTCCCAGGAAGCCTCTGGCAGGGCTGTAGGGGCAAGTGCTGAAACACAAAGCTCCCCCAGGTAGCCTCTAGCAGGGCTGCAGGGGCAAGTGCTGAGACGCAGACAAAGCTCCCCCAGGTAGCCTCTGGCAGGGCTGTAGGGGCAAGTGTTGAGACACAAAGCTCCCCCAGGTAGCCTCTGGCAGGGCCGTAGGGACAAGTGCTGAGACGCAGACAAAGCTCCCCCAGGTAGCCTCTGGCAAGGCTGTAGGGGCAAGTGCTGAGACACAGACAAAGCTCCCCCAGGTAGCCTCTAGCAGGGCTGTAGGGGGCAAGCGCTGAGACACAGACAAAGCTCCCCCAGGTAGCCTCTGGCAGGGCTGTAGGGGCAAGTGCTGAGAAGCAGACAAAGCTCCCCCAGGTAGCCTCTGGCAGGGCTGTAGGGGCAAGTGCTGAAACACAGACAAAACTCCCCCAGGTAGCCTGTAGCAGGGCTGCAGGGGCAAGTGCTGAGACACAGACAAAGCTCTCCCAGGTAGCCTCTAGCAGGG